>NW_028281135.1:1080000-1380000 GCF_059751285.1 Brachycentrus maculatus
TGCAAATATTTCTCACATTATTTTCTAGATTTTTAAGTCATGTATTACTCAAGTTTCTCCGTCACATCGTAGCAAATTGTGTGTAATAATGATTGCGGCATTATTTAATTCCTATATGACGAGGATCCGGCTTGTTCCGGTAACAGGCCGACTTCCTGTGTAGCGTGAAGTCAGTAGGCGACAGTGAAACCTCCTTATAGTAAGACACTGAACCTTCCATTTACACGGTAGATACATTACACACAACACCGTGTAAAAAAAGTATACCAACTAATTAACTAAGTAATTAACATCACGCGCAGGGGTAGGCAGAGAGAATAGAACGCCACACCAAGCTGTCTTTGCAAGCAATCTTTGCCTGTTCCACATTCATCTATTCGTATATACCTGCCGATTATTCCCATTCCCAACGTGACTGACCACGCCCAAATACAATATTTGAAATTTGATTGAAATATTAGAATCAATTGGATATTTTATTAATTTGATTTTTTGACTATAATAAATAAAATAATAAAACCCTTATCCGCACCCCAATGGTGCATAGGGCACTGTGTCATATAAACGCAGTGTTATCTTGATCGTTTACACATGAAGGAAAGGTGATCAGCCCTCCGCCTCAAGTACCAGTCCAGGGTAGTATTGAATAAATATTACAGTGAAAAAATCACTCATGTTTATTCTTACCCCCCCTGGGAATCGAACCCGGGTCCTCCAGAACGGTAGCCGAGCGTGCTGACCATTACACTACGGAGGCGGACTTACACTACGGAGGCGGACAAATTTTTTTTTGACTATACCTTTCAATATATATTTTTTCAATACTGTATATTTATTTCGAAGAGAAAAACTTATTTTCTCAATATAAAAACTGCAATGTTTCAATTACGTCAAAAGTGGTTTAAATAAAATAAATCTGTGGGCTATCGATTATCCCGCCTTAAGCGCCCAAAATAATAGCTTTGCGGGTTATTCCTTTAAAAAAAAAAACGTTTTTGTTCTCTCTTTTTTTGCACCGTGTTATTTCGAAATCGCATAAAGGGGAGTTCAGTCTAATGTTTTCCCTTTAATGATTATGAAACGATGTGTAATCAACATACTCTTGCAACTGGCTGCAGACGCGTGGAGATGCACAAGATTCGCATTGCTCTGTGCGCTTTCTGCTTTCTCCGAGCGGTATCCGATGTGACAGATGGGAAACGTGCTGTGACAAAAAAAAACTGGTACATTGTCTATTATTATCAATTACTACTCTGCAAGTAAGACATGGCCGGTCGAATCGAGTCGTTACTTGACTCGGTTTTTGGATGCGATCGTTTAGCCATCTAGTCTAATGAGTTTAGAATCTATAAAGATCATCAAGTGGTCCATATACCTCAAGGGTCGATTGGAAGCGTGGAAGGGAAACGTGCTGTGACAAAAATGTGGTATATTGTCTATTATTATCAATTACTACACTGCAAGTAAGACATGGGCGGTCGAATCGAGTTGTTACTTGACCCGGATTTTTTTGACTATCTAGTCCAATGGAACTAGGATCTATATAGATCCTCAAGTGGTCTGTATATACCCCAAGGGTTGATTTCAACTTGTATGGGTCTATGTCACCAAGAGAATTTGGGACTTTATGATGTAAATGGCGCTCCATGTAATCAGATTCCATTAAGGCAGATAATAATCACACACTGCATATCGACAGAAACAGATTCCATTTAGGCTGATAATAATCACACATAAGTTATCGACAGGATGACAGTGAATGTAGTCAAAATGGCTCAGACGAATGTGCGGAAAAACGATGTATGAATGGTGATATGAGGAAAGAATGCAAGGCTGAGAAAAGCACTATCGAAAAGTGTGTTTGAGATGTTTTGGGCATGTGGATTGAGTGAGGAAAGAACTGTAAAACAAATTTATGAGGTTAATGTACTTGGAAATAGGTGCAAAGAAAGACCGAGGAAAACTTGGCATGATCAAATATTACAAATATTTGAAAGTAGGTATATATGAGTAGATTCATGAATGTCGAACAGGCAAAGATTATTTGCAACGATTGATTGGTGTGGCGTTCTATTCTCTCTGCTTATCCCTGCGGAGAAACGACGCGATGGTAAGTTACTTAGTTAGTTTAAATATTCCGATAGTGTACTAATCTATTTGTAATGCCTGAGAAAAACTGAGGAAAATTTATCATTTCAAATATGTGATTGAAAGTGATCAGGTCAGGAGTCTTAATAATCAACGGGTATTTGTGAAGAGATGGATGAATGTGGAATAGGCGAAGATCGTTTGTAAAGACGGATTGGTCTGGTATTCTCCTAGAGTTGGGAAGAGGCGTGATGTTTAATTTGTTAGTGCTAATTTGTAAGAGACCCTCGACGAAGAAAATGAGTGATTCGTAACAGTCCCCAAGGTTGTGCCTTGAGGAACCCCTCGACGCATCACACGCGCGCCACATGAGCGCCTACGAGTGCAGGATCTGACCTCCTTTAACCCTGAGCCGCTCTACAATAGGGAACAAAGTGTCCGCCGCAGGTGTCTGGTTTTAGTGCCAGAGTCTCGCATGTCGGAGTGCGCGTTCGGCTCCGCTGGCCACGAGGGTCTTGCGGCTACTAGCGACCTGTGATCACTTGAGCAAAGTTCCTTGCACACGAGGAAATGTAATCGAGAGTAGGTTAGGTACTCAATCTGTGCTACATGACGTCGTGGCTGTGTTGATACTTAATCCTGCTTGGGTCATCATTTATATCACGAAAAAAATCATTTATCGAGTTTTTTTATGGGAGTTGCATTTATTATTTACGTTGCTTCTTATGTACAGTGTTTATGGATCAATTAGTGGATTAACGTTTCATCTAGCTAAATAACATGTTTTATTTTAATCTGTGTTATGAACATGAAAGATAATCTACATTTTTGACATTTTAACATAGATGAAGAAGAATATAAAAGTCTGAGTATTTGCAGTTTGGGTATTTACCTGTCAATAGTTGGTTAATGATCACTTTACACAAGTGCAACATTCACCATTCTACCCATGATTGATAAGCACGTTACTTAAATTTTCGGAACTCCTAGATACATGATCAATCTCATGAGTTCACAACAGCCATCTCTATTCGATTGAGAAAGCCTTTTTATTATTTTTATATATTTAATCTGTAAAGGCATTATTATTTTTAATTGTACAATTTCGAAACAAGATACATATGTCGATATCACTTCCGCCAAACCTCCTTCACCTTTCTGTACCTCTAATGAATGTACAAAACATTCAATAAAGTCAACTAGGAACCCCACAGCTAGAATTAGTAATACCAACTCGTGCACACATCGCTCACTCCTTTCAACAACGTCATATATCAAAAAACTTTATTTTTCAGGAGATCGTTTTTAAAGTTTAAAAATATAATAAAATGTATTAAAAATAAATATCAAGCCACTTAT
Organism: Brachycentrus maculatus; assembly: GCF_059751285.1. NCBI lineage: Eukaryota > Metazoa > Arthropoda > Insecta > Trichoptera > Brachycentridae > Brachycentrus > Brachycentrus maculatus. The sequence goes on from NW_028281135.1 coordinate 1,083,448, forward strand.
TTAACTTTTTACTGTGCAACAGATCTTTTTAGGTAAAACCTGAAGGTTTTTTCTACATTTGAAAAATATCATTCCGAAAACACGCACAACTGAAAAATTACCATTTTTGATTTATGACGTTCTTGAAAGGAGTGAGCGATATGTACGATTTTTTTTACTAAATAAAAACTTTTAAAACACATTAAGGGAGTACTCGCATCCATACAATTTAGTAAGCGTAGACGCCAGACGTGTCTCCGCGCACTTTACATTTGAAAAATCTATATTGGACAGATTTGTTTTAGAATATATTGTATATGGAAAAAACATTTTTATCACTTTGCAGAATTTATATCTTTTCAAAACATGTACACATTTATTTTGAAAAAACTTTTCTCTTCTATACAAAAACGGTGTTTTAAACAATAAAATCAATTATGTCAATATGCAGTACATTTAAAAAAAATAATTAAACAATACCTTTTCTTCAAAATGCAAAAACAACACTTTCTGCCCTGTAGCGGGTAAATATTAAGTTAAAAATATGCCGCTTTTGCTGGGATATAGTACATTTTCTGAGCATTCCGAAATCACGCACAACTGAAAATTGTAGATTTTTTATATATGACGTTGTTGAAAGGAGTGAGCAACATGGGAAGGTACGAGTACTTACATACTTCTATAATGAGCCATGATATTCCTAGACCCCTGATAACGGAGGACATCATCACCAATTGGATTTTGGTGCGTACATTGTACCTACGTCAAATTGTATAATATATATCGCAAGTCCCCTTCGACCTTCGCCTCTTGTTTATGTCGCCCGTGCCTCTTACATCCTGCTAATGTTGAATCAATTTGTATCGTCAGAGTCGTCATACATTATTTTCGACACACTTGAAGAGATTGCGTAACACTTGGCTAGTACTTTCATCACACGTCCTGATTTGAAATTGACAATCGCTTGTTTTATATATCGCTCACTCCTTTCAAGAACGTCATAAATAAAAAACTTGATTTTTCAGGAGAACGTTTTTAAAATTATATGTAGTACAATGTATTAAAAATAAATATCAAGCAAGTTATTGAACTTTTTACTGTGCAACAGATCTTTTTAGATAAAACTTGAAGGTTTTTTTCTCCATTTGAAAAATATTTAATAAATTTTAAAAAAATAATTAAACAATACCTCTTCTTCAAAATGCAAAAACAATACTTTCTGTCCTGTAGCGGGTAAATATTAAGTTAAGAATATACCGCTTTTGCTGGAATATAGTACATTTTCTGGGCATTCCGAAAGCATGCACAACTGAAAATTGACGATTATGCGTTCTTGAAAGGTGTGAGTGTTATGTGACTAACGGGTGACCAAAACTAAAAACGACCTCTGACCTGCCCGCTTTCAAATATTTTATGCTCCTATTTCCGCCTCACAATTTGGTTTCTTTCCGTTCTTCCGGCTCCTAATATGACCACGCCCAAGTGTGTGACCTAGTTGCTCATGCCAAGTTTTCTTCGGTCTTCCTCTGTTCCTATTACCAACCACATTCGCCTCATAAATTATTTTTACTGTTCTTGAACGATCTAGATAACACTCCTTCTTTACTATGCAGTGCCCTATGCATAATGGGAAGCAGATAAGGGTTGGAAGAAGAGGACTGTTGTTATCGGGGACCCTTATCTATTTGCTGTTAAACAGCCCTCTTGTTATAAACCTGATTCGTTTTTTTTAAGAAATCGTGTCGCGTCGGATTCAACCCTAAAATTCTAGCGTGTTTAAAAGTAGGGAAAAATTATCATACAATCTTTAAAGAATCCGTTTCATGGCGTTACCCTCTGAAATAACACAATTGTGTCTATTTGTAAATTGTGGATATTTTGGTATTAAGGGTGTACTCTCAAATTAACAATTCAGAACCCGACCGGCAAATTTATGAGGCGAATATTATTGGGAAAAGAAGCAGAGGAAGACCGAGAAAAACATGGCACAATCAGGTATGCCAAATACTCGAAAGTGGTCAGGTTAGGAGTCGTAACAATCGGCGGGTATGTATGAGGAGATGCATGAACGTGGAAGAGGCGAAGAATGTTTGCAAGGACAGAGTGATGTGGCGCTCTATTCTCTCTGCCTATCCCTGCGTGGAAGCGGCGTGATTTTAGTTAGTTAGTTAGTTTTTTAGAACCCGACCGGTTGCATGAGAAGCCGCACGTGTTGTAGTGCACATTAGTTATTAATATTTTTTGTGTTTTTAAAACAGAAATATTTGTGTTTTTATTATTTACAAAAATACTTCAATTTCATACTATTTCTGTGAGCCTATTAGAAGCTGCACATTATTAGAAATAGGTATCAAATTGTGATAGCGTGGGTTCGAACCCAGAAACTCTGACTCAAGAGTCCGTGACACTAATAACGGAACCAAAACCCGACACATATTTTTAAAATATACATTGGAAGGCAAATAAATATTTTTAATCATTTTTTTAACTCCCGTACCTTTCAATAGGCTAAGTTCTCTTTGCTGTGAGCGTTGGATCTTTTTTAAAGTATGTAGGCTGCTAACCTTGCACACCAACCCTCCTCCAACCATCCAGACTCCCCCACATCGCATTGTACGGCCAACTCCATGGTAGACGACTCCCGGGCAGACCACCAAAGAGATGGGCCGATAGCTGGGAATCGACGTCGCAGGAGGCTAATCCCTCTTAAAAACAGGCCTTAAGGCCTATAATAAGAAGAAGAAGAAGAAGAAGAAGACCTTTCAATAATTCTTTTTCTTCGACCTTATTTTCCTGTATTCAATTTTAAATAATTATGTAGATTGCCCAGAGCTTTTATCATTCGTCAATTTTAGCACCTGGGAGCACAGACCAGAAACAAAAATTTATTTAAAATCCCTAAAATGAACACCAAGTCCTACAAAAATTCATTTTTAAATCGAGCCTGCGATATGTGCAATGTAATGCTTAATGAAATAGACATCAGTAATGTTTCTTTCAATACGTTTAAGACAAATATTGTCGATGTCTATTTGACTTGTTGATAAAGAAAATTTATATTATTTGATAAAAACATGTAATGATATAGTTATACTTTTATGTACATGACAGTTTATTTTTATTTTTAGATTACTTAAGTGAAAACCTCTAATTGGAATGTTATTTTTTTAAAATTTTATTATATTATGTTATTTTTGTTAAATATTCTGTTGGTTTTCCAAATATTATTTTTTTGAATAATAAAAAAAAAAACAAAATTTTATTTCGAAGATTTTTCCAATACTAAAACGGTGTTTTAAGCAAACAAAAAACAATTGTCATATTATTTTTTGACATCTCATCAAAGATGAAGAAGAATATGGAAGTCTGGGCATTTACGGGGCTGACGACCGTCATAGGCTATATATGTATATATATATATATATATATATATATATATATATATATATATATATATATATATATATATATATATATATATATATATATATATGTATATATATATATATATATATATATATATATATATATATATATATATATATATATATATATATATATATATATATATATATATATATATATATATATATATATATATATATATATATATATATATATATATATATCTACATTTACATCTCACCAATAGATGTCTCTAGTGAAGTTCTAGTGATTCAAGAACAAGGTTTCTAAATTGGTTCATATATATAGAACTTCCAAGAATTTGAGTAGTGTGGTTGTCAATAATGGGTAGAATTGGTTAATGTTACACGTGTGTAAAGTGATCACTTAAACCAGCCTATGACGGTCGTCAGCCCTGTAAATGCCCAGACTTCCATATTCTTCTTCATCTTTGATGAGATGTCAAAAAATAATATGAAAATTATCTCTTGTAATTGGAGATGATCCAGATTTTGAGAATAAGTATTTGGACACACTCAAAATGTTGTAAAAAACAATTGCGTTTGATGTTACCTAAGTTTAAAGAAAATTTAGCTGTGGGCCATCGAATATTCGCCTTATATTGTACATATTCAGTCATGTGCGATGTCCACTGGGCATTGCAGTCACGGCGCACGCCGCGCAAATTACGCAATCGCGACAAATATGTAACATTGTTGAACAAAATGCAATTTTTCCATGAAATTACTTGCGTATCGTAATAGCCAGACTGTCTATACATAATGGATGGTTGACGAGTACTTGTATTATGGCTCGTGCCTGCATTTTCATTGCACTCACCATTCAGTGACCACACAGATAGTCATTACGAGCAATGGGAATCACAGATATGTAATTTTCTGCCGTGTTTTAATTTCTGTTTTCGTCGAAGAATTCTGAATAAACAACATAAGATAACTATTCATTAAAAGAGTAGCAAAGTTACAAAAGCATTCGGTGAATAACTTTAGGAGATTTGAGTTTTTGAACAAACGAACGTTTACATATTAGAAGAGTATTATTAAACTCTCATCAACACCCTATGGTGCATAGGGCACTGCATCATATAAACGCAGTGTTATCTTGAACGTTAACACATGAAGGAATGGTGATCAGCCCTCGTGTCCAGGGTAATATTGAATACATATTAGAGAGAAAAAATCACTTGCATTTATTTGACCCCCCCCTGGGAAACGATCCCGGGACCTCCAGAATGGTAGCCGTTACACTTCGGAGGCGGCAAAAGCAGAGTAAGACCGAGGAAAACTTGTCATGATCAAATATGTATTACAAATAATTGAAAGATTGGAATTATGTTATGAAATCAATAGTTGAATTGAAATGAAATGAGTAAGAATTCAAGGGATTGTTGGATAATTTAGGACATTATCAAACACTCTCGTGTTTGATAATGCCCTAAGAAGACGAAACGCGTCACGTATAAATATACATAAATAAATGTAGAATTTAATCCAACAAACCGTGTTTTATTTTGGATATATTACACAACAATTCAATATGGAATTCTACCAACTGTCTGCAGTTACAATAAATAATTCAAGGGATATTTATGATAAGTAAATAAAATATTTTTGGATATTACTTTTAAAAAAAAGTAATATTGACTTCCACAATCTTTTTCATTTTAGTTAATATCCCCTTCTTCCTGGCTACATCCCAACTTATCGTCTTTGTAGACTACTGGGGTCAGCTCTCCTCGTCCTCAGGTTGTAGGTCCTTCTGTCATGGACAACGTCACCTAGGCCATGTCTTCGGACTCTTTGCAGCATCCATGAATTTTTGGGTCTTCCTCTAGTTAGCTTTCGAGGAAGATACATCTTAGTTGAGATGTCAAAATGTAAAATATTATAATTTAGAAACAGACACAAACCTCAGCGAGTCAACACGCTTGTTTTATACGGTCAACAAAACGCGAGTAAACTCGCCTAAGCCACCTCCCCGGTGAATAAAGTTTTTTTTTTTATTTAATTGGGAATTGTACAGCTTTACATTTAGTAAAAGTATATAATAAAAAATAGTTACATTCATAAAAAAAAAGAAAGCCAATTACACAATTCCACATTTATGTTAAAATAACGATCAAAAAACATCACTAGATAAATAAATAAATAAAAAAAGTGGGAGTGTATTAAATGATGTTTGGTGAGTTTAGACGATGTGTGTAATAAAAATAAGAATACTAGAGTTGTTTGTGTTCAGTACAAGTGTAGTACATATATAGGTGTTCAGTACAAGTGTAGTACATATATATAAGAGAAGCGAGGTTCGTAGGCATATCAAGTAAATTTGTTTAAATCCGCCCCGATTTATACAAAGTGATATATTACAAAGCAAAAACACGTCGTCCAATAGTTAACATAATATAAATTTAAGCATTTAAAATTAAAAGATTTCTGAAGTGATTTAATTCTTAGATGAACTGGATACTCCACCCTAATATAATTTATTTAGGCTTTCCAAGTCACCCCGAAATGGAACTAGTTGGGGTCAGTTAGTGAGGAAACGGAATATATTATTTCCGCTTCCGCAAGCGGTCTGGTGGCGACCCCAGCAACCTAGATGAGTCACAAACTCACGATGAAACAGTCGCCGATTTGGGTTTGTGGAACTGCCCGGGTTAGTGAAGTAGTTCGACTCGACCGAGAGATTTAAAAGTATAACTCGAGTGCAGATCTAGTGGAGAGATTGGGTTCTACTTGCAAAATTAGAAATTATAATTAGTAAGAATAAAAAAACACGGTTTCTCCGGATTTTGAACTTTTTACATACGTTTATGTAAAAGATATGTTCTGTCCACCTTCGGAGTGTAATGGTCAGCACGCACGGCTACCGTACTTGAGGTCCCGGGTTCGATTCCCAGGGGGGGAGGTCAAATAAATATAAGTGATTATTTCACTCTAATATTTGTTCTAAATTACCCTGGTTTAATACTTATTCAATATTACCTCAAGCGGAGGGCTGATCACCTTTCCTTCATGTAAGTAACGATCACGATAACACTGCGTCAATACGACGCAGTGTCCTATGCACCATTTAGTGCTAATGGGGTTAAAAGAAGAAGAATTTGAGCAATGTGGTTGTCAATCATGGGTAGAAAGTGATCACTTAACCAGCCTATAACAGGTGATAAGCCCTGTAAATACCCAGACCTCCACATTCTTCCATATTCCATATTCTTAATCGATGGCAAAATGTAAAAATAACTCCTAAGCGGAGACAACCCACATTTGTGAACAAGTATTTGGACACACTTGAAATGTTGTGTAATAATTAAATCAAACTGATTAATCAGTGTGTAAAGCGATTAACCAGCCTATGACAGGTCTTAAGCCCTGTAAAAAAACAAAATCCTATTAATCTACGTTGAGATGTCAAAATTAAAGAAAATAATTGGTTTACGACATTCCATTAGTCGGAGCACTTTCCTCGCGACGGCTCGCGGACGCGCTCCAGAGGGTCCAGCAATAATTAAACAAAATATCCATTGTGTATGGTGGTATGTACCATACAAAGCAAGTGCGATGGCTGACCCCGATTCCTCGCCATATCTTCACCATCTTCTTTGTTCGCGTTACAAAATACGCAAGAAAGCGAATCTATTTTAAAGTACCCTCCTGCAATAGGAGCAGATTCCGCCTGGTGCTTGACAGTAATGGTTGGGATTCTCCGATGCTATCTCGTCTATCTTTCTGGCCTCCCCGTAGTCGATCTCTGATTCTAGTGATCTCTCGACTGCTGTACATCGTGTCTAATGGCTTTTTTCTTAACACGCGACCGTTTAAAATTGTCCGCAGTAATGGGTATTTGTATAGCAGTAATCATCGCTGGCATGACATATCTGAGAGGGCCATAAATCTCGCTTTTGATAAAGCTAACTTACATTGTATGCAGAGAAAGAACGCCACACTGCTCTGTCTTTGCATTACATTCTTTGCCTCCTCGACATTCATGCATCTCCTCATTTATACCCGCCGATTATTCCGACATCCTACTTGACCAAGCTCAAGTAATTGAAATACTTGATCATGCCAAGTTTTCCTCGGTCTTTCCTCGCTCTTGCAAGAGCCTGGTGAGGACATATCCGACATCGGATCCATGTTAGTTGGTACTATTAACCAAGCTAAGACATTGGTACTATTAACCAAGCCAGGACACAAAATGCTGAAGCCTCTTCTAGTGGAATGGACGGCCTGTTGACGACAGTAAAAAGTCCGGCTTCTCCTGAGGAGTTTTACTTGGTTTCCTGCACTAGCCTACACTAGATTATCCCTTCTGTTCCCAACAAAGATTAAAATAAAACATGATATTAGCTAGAATAATTGAAAATCTAATTATTGGTCTATAAATTTTAAACGCAATAAACTAAGGAAATAATAAAATACTACAATAATAAAATTTTAATAACTTTTATTTATATCAAGTTGAGACATCATAATATCGAATAAACCTGTTTCAAATTATTTATAAAATTAATGCTGTAAGTTTGAGTAAAGCTTTACAACATGGACACACTCAAAATGTTGTAAATAAATTATCTGGTGAAATTATAAGCTTAAATAATAAAAATGAAAATGGTATTTTCTGGCGTTTCTCATGTGTGTGATTATAATCCAGGATTCGGACCTCACATACTTATATAAGAGTTTCTGCTTAGTAAAAAAAGCTTTTTTACATCTCACCAATAGATCTCTCTAGTGAAGTTCTAGTGATTTAAGAACAAGGTTTCTAATTTGGTTCATATATAAAGAACTTCCAAGAATTTGAGTAGTGTGGTTGTCAATAATGGGTAGAATTGGTGAACGTTACACGTGTGTAAAGTGATCACTTAAACCAGCCTCGTCAGCCCCGTAAATGCCCAGACTTCCATATTCTTCTTCATCTTTGATGATATGTCAAAAAATAATAAGTAAATCTTAACTTTATTATTTGAAATAATCCGTGACATGTTTCACCACTGTTGAATCCTTTGACAAGTAGTGTTGGTCTATTCCCGATTCATGTCGCAACTATTTCTCCACCAAGAGTGACGAGTTTAAGCGTTGCGTCAACTTGTCGTCAAGTTGCTCAAAGGAAACTGCGTCTAGCACAATGGAAAGTACTTCCTTCAGCGAGCTGAAAACACCATATTTTCACTATTCGATTGAAAAGCATCAGATTACTATTATAAAATGGTCATAGAATTTTACTAAAAAATATTAAAAAAGGTTTTCTTGTTTCAGAATTTAAATATAAAAATAAAATATTTGTCTACAAGACCTAGCCTTTGAAATGCGTGTGGGAAATCGTAATAAGACAGAATTAAAAATTAAAGATGTAATAAAATAACTCACAGTTTTTTTCAAATTTATTTTGTTTGACCCATATCCAGATTTCGTCGTTACAGACATCACCAGTCTGATGATGCCGATAACGACAAAATCCGGTAAATGGAGAGAATCACTAGAATTTCACTAGAGACATCTATAGTGCGATGAAAGAAGCTTGTTATTGAGTAAAAGCTCTTTCATTTGTATGTGAGGTCCGAATCCTGGATTATATTCACATACATGAGAAACGCTAGTTGGAGATAATCCAGATTTGTGAACAAGTATTTGGACACACTCGAAATGTTGTACGTTTTTTATACACGATTTCAAAATAAAACTGCGCACAAAAAAAAGAAAACCATTCATTTTAGAATGCGTAACAGTAATTTGGTATTTCCTATAGGCCTGCAACTGACTAATAAACTAGGAAATCATTTTGTAATGTATGATCACAACGTAGAACGATCTCTTCAATTTCAACGTGATGTGACCGCTTGAATGGTTCGTTACCAGACAAACAAGGAAGTCGCAAAAAGGCCCAGCGATCAAGATCCTGAAAAATCAAGTTTTTTTTATTTATGACGTTCTTGAAAGGAGTGAGCGATATGTAAATGACTATAAAAAGTTCTTTACAACATTTTGAGTGTGTCCAAATACTTGTTCACAAAATCTCACACACTCAAAATGTTGTAAATAAATTATCTGGTCAAATTATAAGCTTAATAATAAGAATGAAAATGGTATTTTCTGGCGTTTCTCATGTGTGTGATTATAATCCAGGATTCGGATCTCACATACTAATATAAGAGTTTCTGCTTAATAAAAAGCTTCTTTACATCTCACCAATAGATGTCTCTAGTGAAGTTCTAGTGATTCATGAACAAGGTTTCTAAATTGGTTCAAATATATATATGTAGAACTTCCAAGAATTTGAGTAGTGTGGTTGTCAATAATGGGTAGAATTGGTGAATGTTACACGTGTGTAAAGTGATCACTTAAACCAGCCTATGACGGTCGTAAGCCCCGTAAATGCCCAGACTTCCATATTCTTCTTCATCTTTGATAAGATGTCAAAAAATAATATAAAAAGTTCTGTAAAATTCCCAAATAAGATTAAATATTAAAATATTATTTCTTACAAAATGGTTATTTTTCTCCTATATTCAACATACAACATACAAATTATTACAAAAGACCCTTTTTTCGGAACAAAAAAAAACATTTAAGTATGAGAAATTTGTATTATCCGAATTGGGTCCAGTCCAAACAGATTCGGATAATTGGGGTTCTACTGTAATTTCAACAAGAGTGCAGTGTTAATGGTTCCACCCATACCGTCCGTAATAAAATGAACGTAAGCCCGCCGAACGTAAGACTCTTTGATTCGCCGATCTCAAATCGCAGTTTTGCTCAGTCACAGGTATCCTATTTTTATCATTTCCGCTGTAAACATCGCGTGGCATCGATTTTATAGACTAGAGAGCAGTTATAATGTCGACTGTTGCGCGGAAGACGTAGTTTCCCCGAACGATTCCGATAATCGTCCCACGGCATTTGACCCGTGAAATGCGCCAAGATTGGCGAATCTTTTTTTAGCATAACTAATGAAAATTATTTTATTAGATGGGAAAATATTGAACGGGGGAATACAAACTTGGTATTTATCTGACGTTTACTTTTGCTTACTAAGAAATAAGAGACAATTTTATTTCTTGAATGTTTTTCGCAGATACTTTGTGGCACACTTTATAAATTTTATAAAATAAAATAACTTTGTTTTAACCACCAAGAACCTTGTCATCATCAGAGTTTATGTACTAAATTCTAAAACATTGAAATACTCATAATGGAAGTTTTTGGTAAGGGAAGGGTAATTAACTATGAGTATTTCAATGTTTTAGAATTTAGTACATAAACCCTGATGATCTCAAGGTTCTTGTCGAAACCGGTTGGATAAAGTGTACTAATAAAAAAGTGGTTACAAAAAAGTTGTTTTATTTTATAAAGACAATTTTATTAATATTATTATTCTATCAAACCCTTGATTTTCATCCTACGGATGATGTATCATATAAATTGTATATTTTCTTTTTCTGACTGCATCCCAACTTATCGTCTTTGTAGACTATTGGGGCAGCTCTCCTCGTCCTCAGGTATTAGGTCCTTCTGTCATGAACCTAGGCTATACCTTCGAATCATGCTTTCTTTGGTAATCCTCTACATGTCTTTTGAGGAACATCTTTCTCTGCGTTCTATGTGCCCATGGGACGCAAAAAAATTTGATCATATTGTAAACTAGACAATCGCCATGGATCTTCCTTGAAAGACATCTAGAGGAAGACCAAAGAATTCATGGTTGCTACAGAAAGATAACACGATTCGAAGGTATGGCCTGGATGACACTATGCATGATAGATGGACCTTCAACCTGAGGATGAGAGAGTTGACTTCAACAGTCTACAAAGACGATAATTTGGGATGGAGCCAAAAAGACAAAGAATATATTTCCAAGAATAAAAAGATGTTTAATTACTATTTCCACTAGCGATCAAAACTCCTACGTACAGAAATAATTTATTAGTCATCAAATAATGAGCTCTTTTTGACTTATTTAGACTCATTGGTGCCACAAGTTCATTGCTGGGTCTCCATTATCATCTGCTTCCCATAGTCTGTCTGCATCACACCAGATAGTTACATCAGTACATATTGTGCTGTCTCGTTAGGAGAAAATAGTTGCCCGTTTAATTGCGAATAATTCTTATCATTAAGAAGACGGACGCTGAGTTCTCTGATGTTCCCATGGCCTTGAACTTGACTCGCTCCGAATAGAGTTTATTAGGTTCAAAGCATGATAAAATTTAATTGCGTAACTATCCTGCTAATATGTATACAACATTATCCAAATTTGTAAGAAGAAATCGGGCAGTTTCTAAATCCCAAGAAGACGACAATCCTTGTTTTTGAGTAGGCCAGGGATGGTGAATCTTTTCCGCAAGTTTGTTTTAAATTATATTTTAATTACATATCGGATAACAAAGGTTGAGTAAATTAAACAATAATAAATAAAGGCTTTCAAATTTTATTGAACTCTTAGACGCGAATTTTACTGCACCCTGTGATACGTGACATTTCAAAAAAGAGAATAGAAAGCCACACTACCCTATCTTTGCAAACATTTTTAGCCTCTCCCACATCCATGCATCTCCTCATACATATCTGCGAATTATTCCGACTCCTGACCTGACCACTTACAAGTATATATTTGAAATACCTACTTGATAATACCAAGTTTTCTTCGGTCTTTCTCTCCTTTTATTATCCTTTTATTACATTCGCCTCATAAATTTGTTTTAATCTTCTTTCATCACTCATTCGAGAATATGTTAATTCTCTTTTGAATTTTCTACATTTCATGTTACCAAAGTGTTACAATTAAAAAGTATTTTTCGATATTATTAATTAAAAAATCAATGGGTCATTGGATGACATTCAACATCTCTATTAAAACAGTATTCTATGTGCTAAACACCTCATCTGAAGTTTATTTACATAGCTGAGTTTCCGGTGCTATAATATCCGGTATTCTACCTTCTTCGACCACGACTGCTTTCACTTTCCTACCTTCATCTTCCGACACCTCGTTACCTCCAGCTATGACGATAGTACCCGCATCTGTCAGATAATCAATCTCAGCATCTTTAATAACCATAATAATCTTGTCTACCTTCTAAAATTTTAAATCCTCAAAATCGGTTGAAGCAGAGGCAAGAGGTCAGTTTTCAGAAACCTAAATAATGTTATTATTTGTTATGAGTTCGTGATGTAATTTTCTACTATTCGATGTCTCAAGAGTTCAAAAATAAAATGTTTTATAACTAACTACCTTTGATTCAGTTGATTTTCTTTTTTATCTAAGCGATAATTATTTATGATAGGCCCTTGTGTCGTCGTTGGGTAGACGCTCGACTGCTGAACTGGCTTCGATGGTTCGATTCTCTACCCTTGCAAAATTGAATTAAGAAATATTGATTTTGTATTGGTCTGGGTGTTTGTGATGTAGTTTTCACATCTAGTTACCCTATTTTTACTATCCTACCTGCAGAAAAGCTCTAAAATTTAAAGTCTTTGTGGGTTATTTTAAATAACCGAATTTTATCCTTTAAGATAAAATATCGTTAAGATTCGATACATTAAGATACCAGATTTTAATGTTTTAAGATACCTGATTTTAATCTTAAGGCCACCAGATTTTAAACTTTGATATACCAAATTCTATATTAATTTTTTTTTGTAAATTAAGATACCAGATTTTCACATTAAAGGTACCTGCTTTTTCAATAATAATAATTTTGGATGTGTTGTATAGCATTCACCATTCTATCCATGATTGACAACCACACTACCTTGATTTTCGGAACTTGCATATATACAAGTGTATCCTAAATTTCACATCTTCTTTCACAAGTGAGTTCTCGGCAGCATCTACGGTTGAGTTGAGTAACCTTTTTTTTATTTAGCAGAGACCCTTATGAATTGTATATTTAAAAAATCCCGATTTTTTTTTCATACCAAGATACGCCTAAAAATATAATTTGATAAATTTTTATTAAACTAAAATTTGACTAGTTATTTTATTCACAATATTTTATTAGACGCACTGAAAATATTCTGAATTTTGGATAATTTACATATATATATATAGCGCCGAATTCGTATAATACTACCTCAAAGGCGCTTTACTGTGATTGAATTGGGGAAAACAGATAGCAGAAATTATTTAGCAAAAAATGCGTTTAAAGTTTTTTTTAAAGATCATCTCACTCTCTATACTATATCTATATACTTTCTAACTAAATCCTTGCTTTAATAAATCTATTTTCATACTTTAAGTTACCCGATTTATACCTAAATATACCAGATTTCATACTTTAATATACCAGATTTTATATTTTAGGGCAAATTTTATACTTCAGAGTGAGATTAGTCCTAATATTAAGTAAACAGAGTCCGGATTTTAAGTAATTAATTGGTTTCGGGTTCCATTGTTCAGCCAGTTCAGAAAAGACTCTATCGGCTTTCTAAGATTTCCTAAGTTCAGCAGACATTGACGACTTTTCGGATGGAAAATATACCGTAATATATTAACGATAACCAATTAAACTGAATAATTTAAATCAAATAAAGTCCCAGGATGTCCCTTGATAACAACTACACTATACACGGAAGCGGATATACATCCGAATTATTTCGCATATGCAGGAGAAAGAGTCTGAAATAACATTTCATATAAAAAAAACAATTGATGTTTCATCGCAAGTTGAGACACATTTAATATTGATATGTAAAAGTTTCCACAAAGTGTGTTATGTGTGTATTTTGCTGGAAGGTGTTTTCTTGGATTATGTAAGTATTATTTTATTATTATTATTATTACATTATATATATATATATATATATATATATATATATATATATATATATATATATATATATATATATATATATATATATATATATATATATATATATATATATATATATATATATATATATATATATATTATATACATACATATATATATATATATATATATATATATATATATATATATATATATATATATATATATATATATATATATATATATATATATATATATATATATATATATATATATATAGGTATTCATACAAATACATATATACCATATACCATATCATATATACATATTCAGTGTTTATCCGCGTCTCTTAAAAGCGAAGTAAGAAATTTCCACGCATTATGCACCTATGCACTTTAATTTCGCTAAGAAGTTGTGTGTTATGTAATTATCACTCAATTAAACATATTTACACGCATGTATGTGTCGTTCCGTCGTAGATAACTTCCGAGAAGGCGTTCCTCTTCATGGTTTCAAGAAAACGATATTTATTTATAGTATTCACTCGTATAACTGTATTTTTCTTCAATTTATATTTATTCAAAAAAATTAAACCCTTTCACTTGGTGTAGCAATATTACGGCAATTTTGTGTCTTATAAAATAGAAAGGAGTTTGTAGATAGGATTTTGATTGAACAAGGTGATTGGAAACTAAAAATTGAAAAATAATCGCAGTCCAATAACGATCGAGTCCCAATTGTTATGCAATATTTTGAGTGTGTCCACATCTTTGTTCACGAATGCTGCTCCTCTTTTTGGAGTTTTTTTTTATACTAAGTTTTTATTAGTATTTCAATATAAAGAAGAATTTGAAAGTGAAGAAGGATTTGGACTTACTAAAAATGTTGTGAATTGTTATTATTAATCGACTTATAATATTTTTATTTATTTATTTATTTTTTAATTTATTTAAGCATATTACATACACAATTCACATATAAAAAAATCCCGATAAGTAATTGCCATTACTCATTTAAGGACATGACATTAAGGTTAACAAGACTAAAAAAACATACCTATAAGAAAACATTGGGCAAAATGTAAAATATAAAGCAATAAAAGGTACATTAAATAGGCATATAGAAAAGAAACATAAGGTAAAAAGCATGTTTAACGGAAAAAAATGAGAATATATGACTAATCACTAACACAAATATATACTTATCTATAAATGATTTTTTTCAGAATATATATTTGTAATCATTGTATCCACAATGAGATTAGTGTCACTAGAGTCGATTAGTACTACCAGGGGGCGATTATACTACTACTACTACTACTACCATCACGCCGTTTCCCCACAGGGGTAGGCAGAAAGGATGGAACGCCACACTCTTCTGGCCTGACATACACTCCTCCCCTCACATCCATACATCTAGTAATACATGCCCTCCGATTACGCAGACTTTTGACACCACCAAATTTTAGGTTCTGATTGATCTGATTTTGCCAAGTCTTTTTCGGTCGTCCTCGTTCAGTTTTCCCGCTCATATTAGCCACATATATTTTCTTGGTCATTCTCTCATTATCCATTCGCAAAAACAGATTAGCTTCGTCACCAGATTATATTTTCAGATAAACTACGTACTAATCAACGTTCACCAGACGCCTTTTATAATAATGATTATTACCATGATAAGTTTTCCTATATTGCATATAAAAAACTAGTTTTTCGCAAATAAATTCATCCAAAAAATCCATGGATATAACGTTTGAGTACTTGCGTATTTTTTTTCTTCTATTGAATTTGTCAGATGAAAAGTAGGTCTGATAGATAAATTGAGTGTCGCTAGTCTATTGCTCAAAGACACACTTTGTGGAAACAGAAGAGAGTCTGATGCATGACTAAGTGGTTGCAGATGTAGGCACCTGTACACGCATTATAGTGCATATGTTCTGATTAGATTATATGCTATTTGATGAAGCACGCTATGGATTACATAACGTTATAAGAAATATCTGTTATATAATAGATAGATGAAAATTCAATATTATAGGTGTCCAACTTGGTGAATATTTTTTTGATGTATAAAATAAATAAACATATACATATATATATATATATATATATATATATATATATATATATATATATATATATATATATATATATATATATATATATATATATATATATATATATATATATATATATATGTATATAAATTAATTTATTTATATATATATACAAGAAAATGGAAGTCTGAGTATCCCAGGGTATTCGACCTGGCATTTGGCTGGCTTAAGCGATCACTTTATACACTTATGTGACGTCCACCATTCTGCCAATTGTTGAACAAAACATATTGCATTAATTTTTTAAACTTTTATATGTCCAATGAATGGGTCTTGGATCCCTTCACAAATTCCTCAACTGATGGCGCAACACTATCAAATATTTTGAATTGCTACAATATGAAAAATATGTAAAATAAAATGTAATCTAAAACATTCAAATGCTTAGTGGCAGCACTGTCCAGAAGCACGCTGATGCCATTAGCAATGTCAAGTATTACGTGTGTTGCTGTTACGTTCAGCAGACTGAGCTGCCCTTGCGGTTAAAAAATATTTAAAAAATAACATGTTTTTACCTGTCATAGATAAAAAATATTTGAAAAGACAAGAAGGATTTGAAGACCTTAGTGCATGTTTAACCTCGGCTCGTAACGCATGTCTGTGGTGAAAACTTTAGTGCATGTCGGTCTTCGGGTCGACCAAAAATCGCACGTGTTAAACATTTTGTGTAGTTTTAAGTGTGTAAATAGTGCTATGGTGGTGAAGGGTGGCATTGTTTGCATGCTGTAATAGT
This sequence comes from Brachycentrus maculatus, assembly GCF_059751285.1. Classification (NCBI taxonomy): domain Eukaryota; kingdom Metazoa; phylum Arthropoda; class Insecta; order Trichoptera; family Brachycentridae; genus Brachycentrus; species Brachycentrus maculatus. The sequence continues at coordinate 1,100,452 of NW_028281135.1, forward strand.
GATTGTCCTGACGAAGAGACGGGTACGTTTTGAAGCCGGTAGACATAAAAATCTCGGCGAGTGGTTATATACTAATATTTTTAACATTTTTGTAAAAAAATAAATAAGAAGGATATGTTTTCATCCTTCTCTTGCTAATTCCATGTTTCGCTTCCATACATCGAGTGCTGACGTGATAGCGCTTGTATAACCAGGCGCTGGCAGTCTCTGGTAACCTCGTTAGTTCCAAGCGGTGGGCAGGAACCGTTATGAGGAGCAGATGGCTGCAGTGGAGCGAGGATCGAGCATTATTGAAGATATTGTCTGAGGCGATGGACCCGACGGGTCGCGCTAAGTGCAAACCGTTAACCGGATCCACGCGGCTCGCATAACCGTTTGTGTTTTTACAAGACATGCCCCATACGCGGCTGACATAAGCGTTTGTGTTTTCACTTTGCTCCAAGTTTCGAACCTCAGTTCAACTTGGAGGGATTTTTTCATGGTGTGGAACTTTGGATAAAATAATACGTCAATCCTCGGCCTTATGACATCTGTTGAAATATCTGACTAATAATTTGTAACATCACAAGGATAAATAAAACAACAGATCCCTGATTTTTCTTGCGGTCGGTAATTAGTCCGCGCCATAATCATGCCCTATATCTGTCTCACTCTCGACGCTACGCATCGCCAGTGGGTAAGAGTGACACACGATGCGTGCTTTGATTTATTTATGTTACGATCTAATTTGTTTATATTACGATATATTTCAAGAATAATGTGACACACGTGTATTATAGAGTACCAAAAAGGCACAATGAATCCCATTGAACGTTTTTGTTTAGGAAAATAAATCGTTTCTTAACTAAATACATGATAAAAGTAATCATTTAAAAAACGGCGAAATACCGCCGCGCACGGGCGTCTCTTAGGAACAAAGTTAACGCGTTTAAAAGGTTAAGAGCGCGGCGTCTCGCGTCACGGACGCGGGGGTACCCAGTTCGAGCGTGGCCGACCGTGACATCCCCTTCAATTGGTATTACCAATAAGGGAGATGGAGATATTGTAGCTCTTATTCGTTTATTACTCATCGCTGATTAATACCAGCAAATAAAAGCCACCAGAAAAACTAAACTAGCAGTACGGCTGTCCAAACTCAAAACACAGCAAGGGACATTTTTTTGTAGTACGTTTTTTTTTGCATTTTTGGACTAAGTAGATTCTACTTAGTCCAAAAACGCAAAAAAAACGTACTACGAAAAATGTCTCTTGCTGTGTTTTAAGTTTTGACGGCCGAGTATACAACGGAGCCAAGTATCAACCCTAATATGTAAAGAAGTGAAGCATGGGGTTGAAAAAAAGGTATGGAAGTAGACTGAATACAGTCGAAATGCAATCTCAGTGTAACAATACCATGCATGATAGATGTTCCAATGGAAATATAAGGAAATAACGCAAAGCTGACATAAACACTAGCGATAAAATTAAGGAAGGTGTGTTGAGATGGTTTGGACATGTGGAACGAATAAATAAGGAAAGAGGGACAACAAAAAATTGTGATGCGAATGTAAATTAGGTGCAAAAGAAAAATCGGCACGATCAAGTAAATCTTGGGTGTGGAATTATCGGTGGGTATGTATGAGAAGGAGGTTCTGGAGGTCCCAGGTTCGATTCCCAGGGGGGGATCAAATAAATATAAGTGATTTTTTCACTTTAATATTACCCTGGACTGGTACCTGAAGAGGAGGGCTGATTACCTTTCCTTCATATGTAAACGATCAAGATAACACTGCATTTATGTGAAGCAGTACCCTATGCACCATTGGGGTGCGGATAAGGGTTTAAAAAAAAATGTATGAGAAAGTGCACGAATGTGGAAAAAGCTAAGGTAAAGGTATATATAAATATACACATACATACATATATATATATATATATATATATATATATATATATATATATATATATATATATATATATATATATATATATATATATATATATATATATATATATATATATATATATATATATATATATATATATATATATATATATATATATATATATATATATATATATATATATGTATGTATGTATGTGTATATTTATATATACCTTTACCTTAGCTTTTTCCACATTCGTGCACTTTCTCATACAAGTTTTTTTAAGTACCTGTCATACGTAAATACGCTTATACCTTTCTTAATTTTTATCAATAATGCATAACTCAGCCTTGCGTATTTTTTATTTTATTTAGATTACCATTCGTGAAGACATTCGTGAAGACATTCGCTCGTGTACACACGGGCAATGAGAATTTCAGTCTGCTACGTTTTTTTGTAACATATATCCGTTCTAAAATGATAGTTCTTAATAGTCTTAAACATACATTATAGTAATGAATAAAAATTAATTAATTATGTGATTAATGCTAACGTATTGCAGAGAGAATTATTAATTGTAGACACATGCGAGTACACAGTTAGCTATTTGGTTTTGAAAAATAACCGAGCGATTATTTACGAGTGTCAGTCTGCTTGGATTTGAATAAATGGAATAGTGCCATGAATATTAAAGAAGCTAGCGTGAGGGAAGGCTGGTGAAGGGGAGGTTTCAGGAATAGTGACCGGGGGTGAAATAGCTTAGGGCTGAAATAATGTGAAAACTGGAGTTTTTTTAAAAATAAGAAATATTTATTTTTTTAAAATATAATAATATAATTTTATTTTTTGACATCTCAACAAAGATGAAGAAGAATATGGAAGTCTGGGCATTTACGGGGCTAACGACCGTCATAGGCTGGTTTAAGTGATCACATTACACACGTGTAACATTCACCAATTCTACCCATTATTGACAACCACACTACTCAAATTCTTGGAAGTTCTATATATATGAACCAATTTAGAAACCTTGTGAAAAGGCATGTGCGAAGGCACAAACTACAGAGGACGACCCGCTCAATCTTCATGGACCAAATTATCTCCGACATGCGATGTAGCGGGTACGCCAAGTTGAAGAGGCGAGCTGAGGATAGATTGTATCATCACAGATTGTATCCCACGAAGACCGTTTTTTAACTGCATTTTGACATCCAATTAAGTTAAATTAGAATATGGTTGTCTGTCTGTTTACAGGGTTCATTATGAAATTTTTGGAACGCATATATATGTCACATAATTCACACCACGTTTCATATCGCTCACTCCTTTCAACAACGTCATATATATAAAAAACTTGATTTTTCAGGAGATCGTTTTTAAAGTTTAAAAATATAATACAATTTATTAAAAATAAATATCAAGCCACTTATTGAACTTTTAACTGTGCAACAGATCTTTTAAAGGTAAAACCTGAATGTTTTTCTCCATTTGAAAAATATTTTGTATGTTTAAAAAAAAATAAACAATACCTTTTCTTCAAAATTCAAAAACAACACTTTTTGTCCTGTAGCGGGTAAATATTAAGTTAAAAATATGACGCTTTTACTGGGATAAAGTACATTTTCTGGGCATTCCGAAAACATGCACAACTGAAAATTGACGATTTTTGATATATGACGTTATTGAAAGGAGTGAGCGATATGTAGTTCGCGAAAAAAAAACACACTTTTGGAATATATTAAACACGACTAGTTTTGACTACAGATTCATATGTTGACGAGAACATCTGTAGTTCTCGAAACTAGTTGTATTTGCATAAATAAACTTAAAAAAATGTTCTCATACAAGTGTTTCATTTTGGTATTTAAATTGTAAGACTATTCAAATGATTTTTTTTTGCGATAGCGTTCTGCTTGTATGCTAATAAACGTTCCTCGGACATTGAAAGGGAGTTCTTTTATGCGTTATTTATAGAGTTAAATACACATTGTTTCGATTAGACACTGACGCGGGAGGTGAAAGATAGAATGACGGTGAAATGTACGCTGGCAAAAGTTCTTTGATGCTCCATTTCTTAACCTTGCAAGGGCGTTGAGCGTGATTTTTTTGGAAACATCTCAAACACGTGTTTGTAGAAACGAAAACATATTTACTTTAAAAAATACGGCTGCAATACAAATCTGACCAATGTTTTTTTTAACTTCTCGAATCACTCATTTCTTTTCAAACCATATATTTATTTCGAAGAAAAACGTATTTTTCAGTAATAAAACGATGTTTTTAGCGAAAAATTACGCTAAATGTTACCTGGGTTTAAAGAAAATTATGCTGCTGGCTATCAAATATTCTGTTTTAAGCTGCAAAGAAATTTAGACTGAAAAATAGAACGAATATCATCCCAATGGGGTATTCGTAAAGCGAGCACTTGAGGTCACAACAACATGAGGAATGTTGATTAAACTCTCCTTTAATTGTCGTTCAGCGACCTTAGAGTGGTGTAGCGTGGCGTGGAGTGACGGTATATTCCCCTGCCTACCCTTTCGGGGAAGCGACGTAACGGTCAGTCAATTAATTAGTTACTTAGTTTAGATACAATTTTGGGTTCGGACTTACTCGGAAAATGTAAATTTCCTACTTTTACTGTTACACAGATGAATTTGTTATTCAATAATATTCGCTATTCGGGCGCTCCGACTTCCGCCAAGTGTTACGGCAATGCTGTATGGTGAAATGGCCGTCTCGGGAGGTGCACATAACCCACATTATATGCATTATAATATACCATAATCCAGCATGAAGAGGCGCGTGTTACGGTACCCGACAGCGGTACAGCTCGGGCGGCCATAGCGCCAAGCGCGTAATAGAAAGTATGGGGGCCATCGTCAATTTGCAGCTCTCGTTTCCTTAAAACTCAAAACTATACAGCCGTAGAAAAAAATCAAGAGCTGGATATACCATAGTGTAGATCCCAGACTCGGCGAGAGACAACCTTATTCCCCCTAACTTACACTCTTCATCTAAAGCACAGATTCCCAAACATTTTTTACTCAACCCCCAATTTTCAAGATCAACATTTTTCATCGCCCACCTTTGAAAATCGGTATCTCTGTTTACTGCTTTAGTAAAAATTAATGCCATTTACTTATATGTTGGAAACCAGAACAGATACAGCGAGAACCAAATCTCTTCTAAGAACTTCAGAAATTAGGACACTGAAGTGTATAACCGGAAACACGCTGAGATACCGAATAAGGAACACGGAAATTGAGAAAATGTTTATAGTACAGAGGATATAGTCAGATGGGGAAGATAGAGAAGACAATAGAATATGTACAAACTCAAAGACAGTAAGGGACACACAGAATCTACTTAGTCCAAAAATACAAAAAAAACGTACTACAAAAAAATGTCCCTTACTGTGTTTTAAGTTTGGACAGCCGAATAGATTCAGTATTTTATATCAATCAAGATTTGTCATATAGCTAATATATTCGTCTAATTCGTCTTGCCATATTTTCTAAATAAGAAACCACTAAATCTGATAGATCTTTATGTCCTATTGCCTCATAAATTGTTGCCAACTGCATACCTTCTTTTGCACGTTCTGTTTCCAATTTAAATCTTTCCTTTTCAAAAATTGAACATACCCACACTAAATGAGGGACAGACATCTTGTGATGACGTCTCATCACATTCACAAGTAGAGATTTGTCTAATTTTAAAACGGAAGAGGTATTCTTGAAATGATCTACGACCCGTAAATAATTGAGTCAATGCATAGTTCAATGAATGTTTTTTTTTATAAAACTTCAAACAATGTTACAGAATTTAACTCCTCAAGTAAAGTTATAATTATCTACACTAAGTCGATAAAACGTTATCTTTTATTGTGATTCTAGCTCATTCTCAGACACGCTCCAGAGGCGTTTGTTCGCCTGCCCAAACCGAATTAAAAATCCTCGAATCATAATCTTGTATCTTCACTGTAATCTCCTGACCGAAGTATCAACTATCGTGACCGGAACAACATCTCATGTTAGCCATCGCGCAAAAATTATTTTAATATACTTGTACAAGATCATTCTTGAGAGATCAATAGAATCTAATATAGCTGTTTCCTTATTTTGATGTTTTAAAAAACAAGACATCACTTTACTTTACTTTTCGTATGGCATTTGGCAAGAATTTGGGTCGCGGTTAATGAGTTAAATGATAAAAATGTTTTTTCAATATATATTTATTCTAAAACTTCTGCTGATGTCTTTACACTGTTCCGTGTCTATCTGCTGTACTGGTCGGGGTTGTGAAGGCGTCTGTGTACCGGGCAACTTCGGGTCGGAATCGGATCTAGCTGACTAACTAAATTAACTAACTACTAATTCCTTTCACTGCCTACCCCAGTGTAGGAACACTTCTAGAAAATTAGGTGGTGGTTTTACAAACTTATATTTATTTAGACCTCCAAAAAGGTGGAAAGACAGCTGGGAGTCAACATCCCAAGAGCTACAAACGGAGGCACAAACAGATCCTTAGGATCTAGAAAAAGAAGAAGAAGAAGATATTTATTTATATTGGCAGTAACAGGAATATTTAAAGGTTTTTAATGTAAATTCATATTAAAATCACGATACAATTTTCTTTCACAATGTTGCAACTAGTCCATTTAAAAAATGCTTTGCAAGAGAAGATCCGTCAGGAAACCTAGATGCTTCTGTATCAGATCTGGCAATGCGGTGGGACAGCTTATACTCTAAAAAATTGCTTAATATATACTCTAAAAAAGTCCAATTATCCAATCATATTCCCCCATCATAGCAAGGCCGATCGAGTTGTAATTTGAACGTTCGAGATCTCAGCCTTAAAGGGTGGGAAAATTTCAATCTGAGTAAATATTTAAACTTGTTCGAGTCGCTGGTAGGGGGTGTGTTTGACCGTTGACCTCTCGCGCGCCTTCTGAGGCAGGTCACCGCCCTCCGAGTGAAGCTAGCTCCATTCACTATACTACTATAGTAACATCTAACCCCTGGTGAGTACGTACAGGAGACTGACTGCATTACCGCCCGGAAAAAGCTTTTCTCAACCCTTTCCCAGTGGCGTAGCAAGCCTAATTATAAAGATTTGACTTTTTTGACATTTCAACATAGGTGAAGAAGAATATGGATTTGCGACTTGCGAACTGTCGTAAACTGGTAAAGTGATCACTGATCACACAGGTAATATTCCCCATTCTCTCCATGATTGACAATCATTGATTTTCAAATGTAGATCGATTGAAGACCTGTTGCAGAGTTGTATATTCTTCTTCATCTATGTTGAAATGTAAAAATAAATCTTGATTGGAGAAAACTTAGATTTGTGTACAAGTATTTGGCCATACTCAGAATGTTGTGATTAAAGAATTGATATAACTAACGGATAAGACTTTTACATTAATTTACCGGAATAATAAACATTTATGTAAATATTATTTCATTGCTTCCTGAATTTCCAAGATCTCAAAATATATCGCGAATTTTAAATATTAATGTTTTTCTGTGTCGAAACCGGTAGAAAAATAAGAACCAAAAATGAAATATGTGCCACAAAGTATCAGCAAAAACAGATATCCAATTATTAAAATCTTAATTAATCTAGGAAAAAAATATTTAATTATTTTAACTAACGAGCTGTAATTCGAATTATCGTTATGTTATTGTAATTAACTTTGTCCGCGAAACCTAGTTACCTTATTAGCGTCAAAAGAAAAAAAATCTTCGAGAATTTGGAGTTAGTTTCTTGTTTTCAAATAATTTCGGAATATGCGTTATTGATGCTAATATATTTGTGAAATTAAGTGTTTATATAAATGTATGTACATATCTGTGTGTCATATTTTATAAATCACAATTAACACACTTTATAGAACGTCATACAATACCTAATACCTCTTTTGATCAAAATAACTTTGATTATTATGCAATAAAGTTGTGCATTTAATAATCACTCTCACATATCGCTCACTCCTTTCAACAACGTCATAAGTATATCAAATATCGTAAATTATTAGTTGTACATGTTTTCCGAATGCCCAGAAAATGTACTATATCCCAGCAAAAGTGGCATATTTTAAAGTTAATATTTACCCGCCACAGGGCAGAAAGTGTTGTTTTTGTATTACAGGGGGAAGGGGATTGGAGGGAAGGGGGAGGTGTATATATTTTTTCAACTCCCCAAAATACATAATATTTAAAAATACTTAATTTGAACATCAAACGACAAAATATAGATATGACCCAAAATAATGATATCGCTGATCACTTAAACCAGCCGATGGCCAAAATAAATTCAAAATTGTCCGCAGCCAGATGTAGTGCGAATAGAAAAGAATATATTTCAGATTCGTTTGAGGTGAACCTTTTAACTTATTTGGATATTATATAATGTTGGCAGACAATAGTAGCAGATAACCCGACTGTCATCTGCCAGTATAGTACACCATTAGTTCGACTAAACAAATTAATCAATTGAATGAGAGGATTAGGTTTGCAATGATTTCCTCCAATCACCCCTCAGCCGAGGCAGGTACCATCTACCGTAAGGTATCAATTTGACAACATTATTCAATTTTGTCATACTTATTACTTGATACTACTTTTGTTATGTACTGTTTATACCTCCTCAGTTTATTTATTTTTCCGATTAGTGCGCTGTCAAGCGATAAATTACTTGTAATTTTATAAAAGAGCAACTAAATTTATAAATGTTATAAAAAATATAAGATGTGTATATATATATTTTTTTTATAATTAAAGGAATAAAGGAATAACCCGCAAGGCCTCTATTTTAGACGCTTGTTTGCAGGTGGGATACTTAGGAAAGAGAAGGTATATATTATATATATATATGTATATATATATATATATATATATATATATATATATATCTATATATGTATATTTATATATATATATATATATATATATATATATATATATATATATATACATATATATATTTTTATATATATATATATATATATATATATATATATATATATATATATATATATATATATATATATATATATATATATATATATATATATATATATATATATATATAAATATATATTATTTTTTGACATCTCATCAAAGATGAAGAAGAATATGGAAGTCTGGGCATTTACGGGGCTTACGACCGTCATAGGCTGGTTTAAGTGATCACTTTACACACGTGTAACATTCACCAATTCTACCCATTATTGACAACCACACTACTCAAATTCTTGGAAGTTCTATATATATGAACCCATTTAGAAACCTTGTTCATGAATCACTAGAACTTCACTAGAGACATCTATTGGTGAGATGTAAAGAAGCTTTTTATTAAGTAGAAACTCTAATATTAGTATGTGAGATCCGAATCCTGGATTATAATCACACACATGAGAAACGCCAGAAAATACCATTTTCATTTTTATTATTAAGCTTAAAATTTGACCAGATTATTTATTTACAACATTTTGAGTGTGTCCAAATACTTGTTCACAAAATCTGGATTATCTCCAATTACAGGAGTTATTTTCATATTATTTTTTGACATCTCATCAAAGATGAAGAAGAATAAAAAAATAAAAAAAATTAATTAAATTAATAAAAAGCTTCTTTACATCTCACCAATAGATGTCTCTAGTGAAGTTCTAGTGATTCATGAACAAGGTTTCTAAATGGGTTCATATATATAGAACTTCCAAGAATTTGAGTAGTGTGGTTGTCAATAATGGGTAGAATTGGTGAATGTTACACGTGTGTAAAGTGATCACTTAAACCAGCCTATGACGGTCGTAAGCCCTGTAAATGCCCAGACTTCCATATTCTTCTTCATCTTTGATGAGATGTCAAAAAATAATATGAAAATAACTCCTGTAATTGGAGATAATCCAGATTTTGTGAACACGTATTTGGACACACTCAAAATGTTGTATATATATATATATATATATATATATATATATATATATATATATATATATATATATATATATATATATATATATATATATATATATATATATATATATATATATATATATATACATACATATATATATACAGTATATATGATAAATACACTACAGACACTCAGACCAATTGAAAATGAATATTTATTGAATTTATTTTGCAATTGGCGGGAATCGAACCCGCAACGCCATGTTCGCAGTCGAACGTCTACCCGCCTGTCTAAATCACCTCTCGACATTACTAAGACTAAATATGATGTAAATTTTACAATCTCAACATAGATGAAGAAGACTATGGAGTTATGGGTATTTACAGGACTTATGACGTGTCATAGGCTGGTTAAGTGATCACTTTACACAAGTGTAACATTCATCGTTCTACCCACAATTGACAACCACACTACTCACATTTTTGGAACTCTTGCATTTATCATAAATCTCATGTCGCTTCATGTTTGAGCTCACAGCTGCATCCATGGTTGGTTTGAGTAAACTTTTATTTAGAAGAGATTCCTTTATCGATGCGTGTATGCAAATGTATTCATTGTTTATTCTTTGATTGAATGATTACTTCAAGAACCCGATGACAAACTGTTTCATTATTAACATATATCGTTAAACTTATTTGTCTTTTTATAATATATTTTTTTGTAATATAATGAAAAAAAAAATCTTTTGACCACAATATGTACATATATGTTAGGTTTTGTTTGACGTGTTTCTGTGTTTTTTTTAACCTGTGGTTCTATGTACGTTGCCATAAAGTGTGTTAATTGTGATTGTGTGCTGGGCGGTGTTTTCTTGTATTGGAGAGTAATTCTTAAATGCATATGGTAAGGATTGTTTTAGCGTATATGACTGTCATGAGTTGTAACATGTTGAATATTTCATCGGTGGGAGTCCGTCTCGTAGCTTGATTCTGCATTCAGAGAGGATAATATATAATATCGCAATCTTGATTAATTTGTACCGTCATTGTGATTTCTTCTTTTTTTTAATGAAAAACCCGCAAAGCCTCTACTTTTCTAGGCTTATAATAGGGAAGGTAAATGTGAAAAATACATCACAAACAACCAGATAAATTGAAAATAAATCTTTCTTGAATTCATTTTGCATTTGGCGGGAATTTTCGGGCCAGTTTCGTAGTCGGACGTCTACCTAACTACACCGCGGGGCCTTTAAAATTATTAATCTAAGTTCTTCAAAATTATTTTAAATCTGAGTTGGAAGATCTGGTTTGAATAAGAGAAACTCATCTCTACACTGATTGGCTGGTCTATTGTTGTTGGCTTTAGTACTACTTGGTGCTATATGGGATGGGATCTATGGTGTCACGGTGCGTGATCTGCGTGGACGGCAGGTGCCATCTCTCCGAAACGTGCGTTACGAGAGATGGCACCTTCCTAGGTATAATTATACCGAAAGAAAGGCTTTCGATTACGTCTGGCATTCTACTCATACTTGGAAAACTTTCCCTGGTAATTATGCAAATATATGTAAATGCTATATATTCCACAGAAAGAAATATTGCGTAAGTTTTTGACACTCCAATAAAACATATTCATCCGGAAACACAAAAGTAAAACCTATACAAATAAAAACGTAACTATTCGTTTGTGTAAAATTTAAAATCTCCCCTAAGTAGTTGCAAATACGAGCAGAGGAAAACCGAGATAACTTGCATGATCAAGTTTGTGTATGCTTGAAAGCGATCAATATTAGGTCAGGAGTCGAAATAATTGGGGGGTATGTATGAGGAGATGTATGTTGGAGAGGCGAAGAATATCAGATTGGCGCGGCGTTCTGTTCTCTCTGCCTACCCCTGCGGGAATTGGCGTGACGGTTATTTATTTATTTATTTATTACATTTATGTTTTGTACTGACATTTCTTGGAGGAACTACATTTTATATACAACCATACAATAATAAAACAATAACTAGGTTTTTTCAAAGTGTAAATAATTATTTGAAAAAAAAATTATATCATTCCCAAAGGAAATGGATTTCGACATGAAAGGATTACTTTGAATCTGTGCCACGTTATAAAATAAAGTAGAAGAAAATTCCGTTTTTTTATTGAAGCTAAAAGGCCATAAAAACTTATCTAACGTTCTACTCTGAAATTTGAGAACTCGATCATTTCTACAATCGTTAACTCATTTCCTATAGAAAACAGACCAACTTAAAGTAATTAAAAGTAATTTTTCACATAAGAAAAACTAATGAACGAAATTACTTTGTGGATATCTCGACTCACGTATATAACATTTTTATTATTTATTCTAGCAGGCGCTGGAGTTATCACCCTTCGAAAAAATTAAATTGTAAATATAAGTATAATGTTCAATAATGATCAGAATGGTGATCGTTGCACACGTGTATGAATGATCACTTAAGCTTGCCAAATGTCAGTCGTAAGCTCTAGAATGCTCAGATTTGAGCCATTAGCATTTGTATAAAAACAATTTCAATTTTATTAAATTTCAATTGAATTCAATTTATTTATTTATAATTAACAAACACAACATTTTGAGTGTGTCCAAATACTTGTTCACAAAATCTGGACTATCTCCAATTACAGGAGTTATTTTCATATAATTTTTTGACATCTCATCAAAGATGAAGAAGAATATGGAAGTCTGGGCATTAAAGTAGGCCCCGTAAATGCCCAGACTTCCATATTCTTCTTCATCTTTGATGAGATGTCAGAAATGATATGAAAATAACTCCTGTAATTGGAGATAGTCCAGATTTTGTGAACAAGTATTTGGACACACTCAAAATGTTGTAAATTAAATTATCTGGTCGAATTATAAGCTTAATAATAAAAATGAAAATGGTATTTTCTGGCGTTTCTCATGAGTGTGATTATAATCCAGGATTCGGATCTCACATACTAATATAAGAGTTTCTGCTTAATAAAAGGCTTCTTTACATCTCACCAATAGATTGTCTCTAGTGAAGTTCTAGTGATTCATGAACAGGGTTTCTAAATTGGTTCATATATATAGAACTTCCAAGAATTTGAGTAGTGTGGTTGTCAATCATGGGTAGAATTGGTGAATGTTACACGTGTGTAAAGTGATCACTTAAACCAGCCTATGACGGTCGTAGGCCCCGTAAATGCCCAGACTTCCATATTCTTCTTCATCTTTGATGAGATGTCAAAAAATGATATTAACAAACACATTACAAACTAAAATTTAAAGCGTATGCATTAACATGAAATCGAAAATAAGCAAGAATACTCTTGTTAAAGATGTAGAAGAATCCCGCTTCGGAAGACATATGAAACAGATCAATATCCAGCTTGAAATTGTTAAGCATAGCATAGGTATCTCAAGTTGTGTAACTTGAGATACCTATACTTTAGTAACTTTTCTTTAATAATTTTATTTTTAATTAACTGATTTTTTGTCTGATTTCTGTATTAAAACAATTAAAATGCAATTTAAATTTGTCCTAGAAACGCTTACGTAGGATAAACTTAGTGACTAATGTACGTGCAATACCTTGCATCCTACTCAAAGCTTGAAATTCTCTCCGTCTTAATCCTCATTGCTGAGGGTTGTGACCCTTGCAGAAGCAATGACTCTTCTCCAGTTATCCCTTGACTGCGCTGCACGTAGCGCTCCAACCACTGAGGTGCCTGCTGCTGCCTTAATTTGATCGGTTCATCGTGTGGGGGATCTTCCTCTCCCTCTCTTTCCCTCCAGGCTACCGATCACAACTAGGCGTTCCAGGCTATCCTCGTTGCCACGCGCAACGTGTCCAAAGAACTGGAGAATCCGTCGGGTACAGATATTGGCCAGAGACAAGCCATCCAAGCGTAGTTCCTGGCGAATGGACTCATTGGTGCGTCTAGCTGTCCATGGAAATCGGAGCATGCGCCTCCAACACCACATTTCGAAGGCATCAATTTTTCTCCTTTCTGCTGCTTTTATAGTCCATGTTTCAGCAGCATAGAGAAAAATGGAGTGGACCAAGCTCCTGACAAGCTTCATCTTGGTGTTGTTACTCACACCCCGGTCTTTCCAAATTTTGTCTAGCTTAGACATGGCACTTTTGGCGATGGCAATACGACGTCTAATCTCTCCTTCACAAGTTCCTTCATTGCTGATTTGAGATCCAAGGAACTGGAACTCGTTTATTATCTCTAAACCTTCCAGTGAGTTCCCGAGATCACCAAACTTCTTAGATCGATCTATGATCATGATCTTGGTCTTGCTTTGGTTAATCTCTAGTCCCAGTGCCTTGCTCTCAATCTCTACTCGTTTAAGGAGATCTACCATCTCTTTTGGGTCTTTGGCCAGAAGTGTTGTGTCGTCCGCATATCGTATATTGGACAGCTTTACGCCACCAATGGACACTCCTCCATTCCATTTGTAGAGAGCCCTGCGCATGATGTATTCCCCATAGATGTTAAACAGGTCAGGGGAGAGTATGCATCCCTGTCTTACACCTTTCTCAGTGGGGAAGCTTGCAGTGTTTATGCCATTGATTCTTACGATTGCCTTACTTTGGGCATAAAGTCCATGGATGAGTTTTATCAAATGGGATGGGACTCCCATCTCCATGAGTACTTTCCACAGATGTTCCCACTTCACGCAGTCGAAAGCTTTTTTGTAATCGATAAAGCATAAAACTGTTGGCGTCAGGAACTCTCGGCTTTTTTCGATCACTTGGCGGATGTTGAGGATCTGCTCTCTTGTTCCTCTTCCTTTCACAAAACCAGCTTGTTCCTTTGGTATTTGCCATCCAATGTAACTGTGTAATCGTGCTTTTAGAACATATAGCATTATCTTGCTGGTGTGAGAGATAAGTGCTATTGTCCTATAGTTTTCACACTTTTTGGATGAGCCTTTTTTGTGAAGAGGAATGAAAACAGATTCAGCCCATTCCTGAGGCCATGTTCCCGTTCTCCATATGAGGTTGCAGAGATCCAGCACTGTTTTTATGCCCTTATCCCCTAGTTCTTTTAGAAGCTCGGCCTGTATGCAGTCATTGCCGGGGGACTTGTTGCATTTTAGTTTTTTCAGTGCATTTCGAATCTCTTCTTCCAAAATGTCGGGTTCCATGGTTTGATTCTCAAAGGAAGGACTTCCTGCTGTTGAGGTCTCGGCATATAGTCCGGAGCAGTAACCTCGCCATCTCTCCAAGACGCTGCCAATGTCCGTCAGAACGCTTCCATTTTGGTCCTCTATTGCCCATGTCTGAGGTTTGAAGGCACGGGTTAAGAGTTTAACCTTTTGGAAAAGATCCTTTGTAGTGACGCTATTCGCTTTATCTTCTATCTCAGCACAGATATCCGAAATTTGTTTATTTTTGTCTCGTCGGCAATGTCTTTGTATATCTTTATTGAGCCTAGAGTATTCTTGTTTCGCTTCTGCAGATGAGGTTCCTTTTACTCTCATCGCTTTTCGCTTTGATATCATATCCCATGTGGGGTCTGATATCCAAGATTTCCTCTTTTCATTTCTCGGCTCCTGATATTTCATTGCAGTCTTGACAATTTTCTCTTTGAGACTGTTCCAACGCTGTTCGACATTTTCAGAGGAGTTTACGTTGAAATCAGCGTCTTGTTTCCTGATATCTGTGCCAAAACATTTAATTGCTGGCTCATTGAGGTTTAAAGTTTTAAACTTATCCCTTTTTATAATTTTGAACTTGGCTCTGATTTGTGCAATCAGCAGATTATGATCAGAGCCGCAATCTGCACCAGGATAAGTTTTAACATTACTTACCGATGACCTCCAGCGGCTATTTATCATGATGTAATCAATCTTGTTGCGACATCTATCACCCGGTGATATCCATGTGTATAGGCGTCTGATGTGCTGTTTAAACCAAGTATTCATGATTGTCATTTTTTCTTCAATAGCAAATTGGATCAAACGTTCACCTCTATCATTTTGGGTGCCAATTCCATAATGGCCAACTGCACCTTCGAGGTAACTGTTTGATCCAACTTTTGCATTGAGATCACCAATAACCATTGTTATTTCTTTATTGGGTATTTGAGCCAGCGTTTCTTTGAGAGCAGAATAGAAAAGATCAATAACTTCATCTGGAGCATCGGCAGTCGGTGCATACACTTGTACAATATTCATTTTGCAGGGTTGAGTGTTCAGTTTGATGTGGATCATTCTGTCGTTAATGGGGTTATATCCAATGACAGACTTACTTAACTGAGATGTTAAAATTACCGCTACCCCACTAAATGTTGCATTTGCATTGCCTGAGAAGTATATTGTATTACCGTTTGCTGTTGTTAAGTGTCCATTTTCGGTCCAATGTGTTTCTGAGACTCCTAATATGTGTATGTTATGGTTGGTCATTTCTTTTTCTAGAATATCCGTCTTTCCTGGCAGGCGTAATCCTCTGACATTCCAGGTGCCAACTCTGTGTGTATTACGCACGGATATTCTTGTATTGGAATTAGCTTCACCAGTCGCACATTTCCCACATGGTGCCTGGTGCGTCACACCGATGTGCCCGGTCACCGATTTCCCACCTTGGGGCCCGGACCCCCAGAGGCGCCGGGTGTCAACCGGATCGCTCGACGGCCTTCCTATTTGTTTGCTTGCTTTCATTGGGTTGTCTTGGGAAAGTAGTGCAGTGGTTTCCCGTTGCCTTCTGCACCGCAGTACTCCAGTCGTTGAGGCTGTTGCAGCTGCGCCTGGAGTAATCTGTTGGGCAACCGTTCTGGCATCCATTGCCTCCGCTCGCTTCCAGTTCTGATGGGTACTGCTGCCCTCCATCAGTGCAGTAGCCCAGCTAACTCGGGCTGTGGATGCCGGCTGTCCAGTTTCCTGGCAGCCACCATCCTTAGGTACACGGCCTGCACCGGGACCATCCAGGGAGCTCTTCGCCAGTTCAGTACTGATGTGAGCCCTCCAGACCCCCGTCTCCCGTCTGTTCACCTACCCAGGCTTCCAAAGGGGTTGGTTACCGCAATCTCTTCCTGGGTTGCTAGGTTTAACAGGGTTCACCACGGGTAGGTGGGAGTGGAGTTGATGCAGAGAGGCTAGTATGTACACAACTTGTATAGTTACATTGTATTGCGCATCTGCATCCACGAACCCCTTGAAATATTGAGCAATTATAATCACCTTCAGTCCGCCTCCATAGTGTAGTTGTAAGCGTGTTTGTCTACCGTGCTTTAGGTACCGAGCTCGATTCCTAGGGGGGTCAAAATAAATATGAATAATTTTTACTCTCATATTTATTTGTCTCTTTGGACTGGTACAAGAAGCGCAGGAATCGAACCCGGGACCTCCAGTATGGTAGCCAAATGCGCTAACCACTTCACTATGGAGGATGACATACTAGGTAGGTATAATAAAATGGAAAATAGTATATTCAAGTTCGTTTTAAGGTCTTACTCGCAATCTGGAAGATTCAGTGTGCTTTCGGCGGCGCTAGAAGCCGGCGGTATTTCTGCGCAGGATTTTAAAAATATATATTGGATATTTAAATTTGATTTTTTTCAATATGTATTGAAAAAATAATTTTGGATATATTATTTTAACTCCTTAATTTTCAATGTTTTTTTTCGTCGTTTCTTTGCGTTTAAAAAAATAATATTTTTTTCTTTTCAGGTGTTGGAGACAGCAGATGTTATCTAGAAAGCGGTGGATCAGTCGAAAGCTTCTTCGTTAGTGAAGATGCTCCTGTTGGATCCGTTATAGGTAACAAATCACTCCGACAGTTATTATTATATTATTTAACTTTACTAAAACCGAGTGCATTGGTTTTGCTTCTCTAAAGGTGTTAAACAGGGACGTGTGATGTCACCGCGGCTGTTTAATCTATGTATAGGTAATTGCACGAAACAAATTAATAGTTTATATATTGGAGCTAAAATGAACAATTTGAAATGTCTGTTATATATGTGGCTAGTTTATTATCATTATTGGACTTTACTGAAACTGCGTGCATTAGGGTAAGTGGTTCATTTTCATCTTGGTTTAGCTTATTAAACAGGGATGTGTAATGTCGCCGTTGCTGTTTAATCAATATATGGATAATTGCATGAAATAACTGAAAAGTTCAAATATTGAAGTTTAAATGAACAATCAATATAAAGTCAATGGTGGATCTAAATTAAAAATGTATAGATATTACCACAAAGTGACTGTCGAAACAATTAATGAAATTATTATGATATTTATAATCTTACTAAAACTGCTTGCCCTAATATGGGTAAGTGGTTCATTTTCATCATGGTTCAGCTTCTCTAAAGGTATTAAACAGGGATGTGTAATGTCGCCGTGGCAGTTTAATCAGCCATATATTAATATATATATATATATATATATATATATATATATATATATATATATATATATATATATATATATATATATATATATATATATATATATATATATATATATATATTTATAAATATATATATATATATATATATATATATATATATATATATATATATATATATATATATATATATATATATATATATATATATATATATATATATATATATATATATATATATATATATATATATATATATATATATATATATATATATATATATATATATATATATATATATATATATATATATATATTTATTACAACATTTATTTTAAATTTTCTATTTCCCTGGATTGTTTTAAATCCACTTTTGTGTGGCTTACATACATTTTTTAATGTTATTTTTGCCAACTACGTCATTTCTTCAAATGTTTAATGTGAATCGTTTCGGTTTTGCTTTTGAACAGACTGATTACTTTTGAGAAACGAACTAAAAACTAGGATATGACAAATAAAACACGTAACAAGCACTCCATTTTGGCCAACACAGTCGCGTTTTGGATACGTGTGGCTGGCCACGGAATGCCTGATGGGATTTTAGTCATGCATCGACCTTGAACCGAGATTACAACCACATATAATGAATGAACTGACTAACCATCACGCCGCTTCCCCGCAAGGGTAGGCAGAGAGAAAAGAACACAAGACCAATCTGTCTTTGCAAACAATAATCGCCCCTTCCTTATTCATGCTTCTCCTCATACATTCATTCATTTCATTCAAACCCTTATCCGCACCCCAATGGTGCATAGGGCACTGCATCATACAAACGCAGTGTTATCTTGATCGTTAACGCATGAAGGAAAGGTGATCAGCCCTCCGCTTCAGGTACCAGTCCAGGGTAATATGGAATAAATATTAGAGTGAAAAAATCACTTATATTTATTTGACCCCCCTGGGAATCGAACCCGGGACCTCCAGAACGGTAGCCGAGCGTACTGACCACTACACTACGGAGGCGGACAATACATACATACTCACCGATTATTCTGACTCCTGACCTGACCCCTTAATAATGGATTTTTATCTCTAATATTACTTTCTTATCAACATGGGCTGACATCTGAAGCGCAGTACTGGTCAGCACTTTTTATCATATTAAAAACCAAGATAACACTGCTTCAATGCTATCCAGTGCCTTATGGATCATTGGGTTGGAAGAAAAATGTATATATGTATATATATATATATATATATATATATATATATATATATATATATATATATATATATATATATATATATATATATATATATATATATATATATATATATATATATATATATATATATATTTATATTTTTTTTTTTTAATTGAAATTATTACAAAATACATATATAATACAAAATAGTTGGTAAATATACAAAACATTTCAAATATAACGTTTCTACCTCTCTTATAAAGTAGATACTTATGTTTAGAGAGGGAGCTCGTTTTCCATTTGTTTTTTTTTTTTAAAGTAAATTATGCATGTATGTAAAGTGATCACTAAACCAGCCTATGACGGTCCCCGCAAATGCCCAGACTTCCATATTCTTCTTCATCTATGTTGAGATGTCAAAAATTAACTCCTTATTGATAATCCAGATTTATGAATAAGTATTTGGACACACTCAAAATGTTGTAAAAGTATACTTATGTGTTCTGTGTGCCAAGCAATATCATTATCATTAAAATAAATAAACTAACTAACCATCACGCCGCTTCCCCGCAGGGGTAGGCAGAGAGAATCGAACGCCAAACCACTCGGTCTTTGCAAACATTCTTTGCCTCTTCTACATTCATGCATCTCCTCATACATACCCGACGATTATTACGACTCCTGACCCGGCCGCTTTCAAGTATTTGACAAACCTGATTGTGCCAAGTTTTCCTCGGTCGTCCTCTGCTTCTTTTTCCAACTACATTCGCCTCATAAATTTGTTTAACCGTTCTTTCTTCACTCATACGCTCCACATGTCCAAACCATCTCAACACACCTTTCTTAATTTTATCAATAATGCTTATCTCAGCCTTACATTCTTTCCTTATTTCATCATTCGAACATCTATCAAACATCGTTTTGCCACACATTCGTCTGAGCGATCGCATTTCGACTGGATTCAGTCTGCTTTCATCCTTCTTTTGCCAACTCCATGCTTCGCTTCCATACATAAGGGTTGGAACCAAAACTCCATTGTGTACTGCCAGTTTAGCTTCCGCTGATAGATTTTTATTTGCTAAAACTGATTTTAGTGCACCATTCACTCTGTTCCCAGCATTATAAATAAATAAAAATATGCAAAATATATATTCCATTGAATTTGCTCCTAGACCCATGCGTAAGGAACTTTACTAGAGTGGTTGCAACTGCTATCTCCTAAAAAAATATGAAGTTTGCATTATCAGATCATTTTGTTGGTGTTAGGGTGGTGACTGACCGGAGCATTTCGTCGTAACGTATTGTCGTAACAACGCTCGCGACTAGCATCAGCAAACATCCAAAATGGACTGACTATACGAATGCTCACATGTTACTTTACCACGAAATGGCTCCGGTCAGTCACCACCCTTAGATCTGACATTGATATTGGCCTATAGATGATGTTGTCCCTGTCCAGGTGTCCTCGGCATTCACGGCGACCCCCACGAGACGCAGGGCACCATCGCGCTCAGCCTGAAGGAGGCTGACAGCCCCGTGCGCATCGCGCCCGGCTCCAAGAACCTCACGCTGTTCCGGCCGCTCGACAAGGAGGGCGTGCTGGGGCCCTCCTCCGTCTACGTCAACGTCATCTGCGACAGGAAGAGAACCAGCGACCCGGTGAGGAGACCGTCCATTTTGGTTTTCATTCTTTTGAGCCAGTAGTTTATCCTCAAATGTGGAGGTTCTCACTGAAAAGTTACATTTCCAATATTACACAAAACAATCCTTTAACCCTTTCCGGTCCATAATTTTTTTTTTTAAATCCACCTGGTCCACAATAGATTTACAGCATTACAGGGTTAAACAATATATCCAAGTTTTTTTAACATAAAACTACACTTGTGTGAAAAATTATTTTTATTTTGAATGTATACAATCTTGTCTCTTATTATTACATTTTACACTAAATACGAGTGAGAAAAAAATAAGTTTGCTTGTATTTTAACACTAAACTGATGAAGAAAAAATGTCAAATGACATTCGACATTGGACTCACCGGAATAAAGTCGATGTCGAATGACATTCTACATAGGACCGGAAAGGGTTAAATGCAAATCTGTATATTCTTTTGAAATCCTATGTTAACCCAATATGATATCATTAAATCGCACCAAAACGTAACAATTTTACAAACAAGAATTCCTGATCACTTAAAAGCATTTATAATGGAAATGTTACATTTTGGTGGGGACTTCCACATATGTGGTATTACAAACGATCATAAATTTAAAAATTTTACCTGAATACCACTTTGTTTTTTTTTCAAAATCTATTGTGACACATGCATTCCATTTCATTATTGCATTCCACATCATTTTCAAACAATACTTTTAGTCTACTTTTTGCTTCCATACAACAGTATACTCTAGACTAGAGTTTGATTTAATCATAAGCCAAGCTAGGACACAAAATGTCAAACCCATTCCTAGTGGAACGTTGACGACGGCCAACAGTCCGTCTTCCCCTGAGGAGTTTTACGTGGTTTTCTCCCGGCAATGAGCAAATGCTGACAAGTTCCTGATTGGCCCACACTAATTTATCTTTTTTGTTCCCAACACAGAAACAAAATGTTCTTAGCTAGAGGAAACAAAAATCCACTAATTGATCTATAAACCTTGTACATAATAAGCAAGGTAATTAATAAATTCCCATTCAATACCGACATCAACCAAACGCAACCTTATGCAGCTGTGGTATCCAATCTGCTGTATCACCGAAAATATATCACTGATCGCAATCAAATTCAATCTATTGTAACTCTGTTATGCTTATCATGTGCATGTTCCAGGGTTTCGTGATACCGGTGTCGATCCGCGTCACAGACGCCAACGACAATGCGCCCGAGTGGATCGGAGCCCCCTACAGACTCAGGCTGGCCGAGGTGACCGCGCCGGGGACCCGAGCCCTGCAGGCTGCCAGGGCCAAGGACAGGGACCAGCACGGCCCCTTCTCCACGGTGGAGTACCACGTCCTGCCAGGGCCTCATGCTGTAAGTGTAGTAGATAGTCACTAGAGACATCTATTTATTTTTTTGACTTAACATAGATGTAGAAAAATATGGAAGAAGTTTGGTTATTTACAAGGCTTGGTGGTATCATACATGATGGATATCATAGGTACAGGAAACGCATTGCAGGAGCCTGGGTGAGGACCTATCCGATATCGGATCCTTGCTAGTTCATAAGGAACTCTCATGAGAGGTGGTGTCATACATGATAAAAATGGTGAAGGACATTGGTACCATAAATCAAGCTAGGACACAAAATGCCGAACCCTATTCTAGTGGAACGGAAGGTCTGCTGATGACATTCAACAGTCCGGATTCTGCTGAGGAGTTTTTCTTCCCAGCAATGAGCAAATGATGAAGTTCCTGATTGGCTTCCACTAGATAATCCCTCCTGTTCCCAACACAGACAACATCTCTTATTTTAGTTAGAAGAAACAAAAATCCACTGAATAAATTTACATAATGAACCTACATAATAAGCAAGCTAAGTAATAAATACAACTCCCATCTAAAAAAAAACATTATGACCATAAGGCTTGGGCATACAGGCTTATAGTTCAAAAACGAGTAGTGTGGTTGTCAATCATGGGTAGAATGGTGAATGTTGCATGTGTGTAAAGTGATCTCTTCAACTTGTTACCTGGTTATAAAGGAAATTAACATATGTTGGGACTGTCAATCGTCTGTAGTGGTGTTGAAATTAAGTTTTGATCGAGTCTTGAGTCTTGAAATCCAGTGATCCTGAATTTCCGATGTAGTCAAGCTGCAGCAGATGATGTTACCTTCCAAATTTCAGGACTACTTCTCGTTCGTGAACTCGCTGGAGGGCACGCTGGTGCTGCGGAAGGCGCTGGACTACGAGACGCTGCCCAACTTCACGATCGGGCTGCGTGCGCAGGACCAGGGCAGCCCGCCCCGCTCCTCCGACACGGTGCTGCACGTGCAGGTGCTCGACTCGGACGACCAGAACCCCCGCTTCCAGGAAGACCGCTACACGGCGGTGCTCCCCGACAGGGTCACTCAGGTACTTTGGTGTCTTCTTCTTCAAACCCTTATCCGCACCCGATGGTGCATGGGCACTGCATCATATAAACGGTGGAATATAGCACTGCTTATATACCCTAATGTATGAAAGTGAGACGTGGAGTTGGCAAAAGAAGGATGAAAGTAGACTGAATGCAGTCAGTCTACTTTCATCCTTAGAAGTCAGTTAGAAGAAGAAAACTTTGGGAATTTATCGGGTTATTTGTCTAATAAGATATAGAGACTTACTTTGACTATCTATCTGACAACTCTAAAAATCTAATTTAATATTAAATAACTTAATTCATATACAGGGTTCCCATGTGATGATATCCCCTCAAGAGATATCCGCCACAGATCAAGACACGGGGATCAACGCTCCGCTCTTCTACACCTTCAACATTGACCACCCCAGCTTCAAAATAGACCGGGACACCGCTAGAGTCACTGTGGCTAGAGAGATCACAGATGACGACCTCCTCATGCCGGCTACGCTAGTTGTCAGAGTAAGAATCAAATCAGTCAATTACATCAGAACCTAGACATATGTGGAAACTCTTCAAACAAGGCTTAAGTTCATGTTATTTTACCTCTCTGTAAAAGAAAGCATGGATGTAAGAGACCTCTTTATAAGAGAAAAGTGTTCCTTGGACTTTATTATATGCTTTCATTAATTGATTCATCAGTCACTTTGTGGTAAAATCTATCCATTTTAATTAATGTTTTACTTAGTAAATACCACTATTTCTTAAAATCTACTGTAACACGTGTTTCGATGCGTTCCGCATCATTTTCATACGGTGTTTGAAAATGATGCGGAATGCATCGAAACACTTGTCACAGTAGATTTTAAGAAAAAGTGGTATTTACTAAGTAAAACATTAATTAAAATGTAATGTGTTGTTTGAACTAATCATACCATTCTTGTTAATGTAATCGACTCTACTTTTTCACAGGCTACTCAATATGATAACCCTGACCGCTATGCGTTGGCAACACTCACCATTAGTAAGCAGTCATCGACTCTGCCAGCAGTTCACTTCTCTCAGCGCCATTTTTACGCCACGGTCTTGGAGAACCTGCCCCTCAATTCGGTGCTCATGACTCTTCATACCAACAGACCGAGAGATAGAGTAAGTACATAAACTATGAAATAGAGTACATTTTTTAATCTTACGTCTGAGTAGAAATTCAAAAGAGCTGTTCTGTATTTGATTGAATACAAATTATAATTTAAGCAAGGCTAGTAGGGAGTCTAGATGCTTACTAAATAAAGTAACACAACAGCGAGCCAAATGGATGGGCCATATAAGACACCCAGGCCTGCTTCTGAAGATTGCGGAAGGCATGTGTGAAAGCACAAACTACAGAGGATGACCCCGCTTAACCTACATGGACCAAATTATCTCCGACATTAGTAGTAGCGGGTACGCTAAGTTAAAGAGACGAGTGGAGGATAGAGATAGGTGGAGACTGACCATGAAAGAAGCAAACTAATCATCACAAAGATTGTATGTAACCTTCGAAGAAGAAATTATGTTCTCTATGTTTTGTGTGCTATTTCAATCTGTGTTACCACATTTTATGTGTTATTTCAATCTGCATAGTTTTTTTTCACTTCAATGTGAATAGCGAAAGGAAAATAAAGGAAAATGAAAATGAAAAGCCTCGAGGAACTCTATTATTAGGTCAACAACCTTCATCAAGTTAATTGTTGAATTCTTTTTCATTTTCAGGGTTTGAAATACTTTGTGTCCGATCGTTGGTTCCTCAGCAAGTTTGCGATCAGCACGGCTGGAGAAGTAGTACTCCGGAAGAATTTAGACTATGAAGAAGATGACAAGTACACCTTTCAAGTTATGGTGACTGATGGACAAGCCGTGAGTACATTACATTATATCGCTTCTTCTTATTACGGAGAGTCTTCTTCTCCGCTCACTGCTCAGGACGCTTGCAGCTAGCAACCAAAACTAGATTATTGCCAATTAAATTCAGTGAATTACATTATTCTTCTTAGAGTCCTAAATTTTTATTTTATAACTAAAAATTAATTAACTGTGATCTGTAATCAAGTAAGTACGTTTTTCATTCGTAAGCAATCTTCTAGGAGAGCTACGTATTCATACGTCATATCATATATAGAATACTTAGCAACTCGTCATCAAATAAACATTGCGTCAGTTTGACATAGTGCCCTATGCACCATTGGGTGTGGACAATGGTCAGCAGTAGTACCTATATACAGCTCTCTCTCTCTCCCCAGAATGACACGGCTACCATAAACATCACGGTGCTGAACGTGAACGACTGGGAGCCGCGCTTCCGCTACCCGCAGTACGAGTTCTTTGTGGGGCAGACGCAGGGCGAGGAGTCCGCGGCGGTCAGGGAGGGGCCCTCCACGCCGCGCTCGCTGCGCCCGCACCGCCACCTGCACATCGGGCGCGTGGAGGCGGCCGACGGGGATAAGGGGGACGCCGTGCACCTGGCCCTCAGCGGAGCCGACGCCAGGTAACAATCGGGAACTCTTCTTTTCCCTGGCTCCATCCCAACTTATCTATCTATCGTCTTTGTAGACCGTTCGGGTCAGCTCTCCTCGTTCTCAAGTTGTAGGTACAACATGCATGCATATTACATGCTTTCGAATCATTTTTTTTCTCTGCAATATCCAAGAGTTCGGTTTTCCTTTAGATCTTATTCGAGGAAAATACACAATATAAGGAACTATTTTTCTACTTCCTGACCATCCCAACTTATCGTCTGCGAGAACTCTCCTCACCCTAAGGTCCATCTGTCTTGGTCAACGTCACCTAGGCCATGACATCGAAACATGTTTTCTTTCTGTAGCATTGAAAGAGTTCTTTGGTCTTTCTCTAGATGTGATTCTAGGAAGATCCATATCGTTTGAGGAAGAGTGTATGAAACTGAAAAAAATTAAACTCTAAAAGCTACAAACTGACAGAAAATGATAGAATCTCCAGCAACAATATGCGAGTTTTGATAATAAAAAAATATATATGAGATCCATTATCAAATTGTTTCAAATACAACCATTTTTACATAGGAAATGTTAATTTTTAAAATAAAGCGCATATGGTACCATACAAATGACACAAGTCACACTTCTTAAAAAATAAAGAATAAGAGAGATTTAGTATGAGAGACAAAGAGAGAGAGCATGTCCAAAGAAATGCAGCACAAGATTTGCATAAAAAATATCCTCCTTATTCATTATTTACACTCGATCCCATGAGATAACTTGTTGTCCCTCGAACTAACAGATGCTCAATTGAGAATCTCTTCCATTGTATCTGACTGCCAGTTTGAGAATCGAAACCTATTCTGAACTTTGTGTCAACTTTTTCAGCTTGTTTTATATAAACGAGCAGGGAGAGATCTTCATGAACGAGAATGCCCTCCCTCTAGTCAACTCTTCCCTGGTCCACATGGTGGCTGTCGCTACTGACTCTGGAATCCCTCCGCGACAGGTAACACCCTACTAAATTAATAATAAATAATAATAATAAAACCCTTATCCGCACCCCAATGGTGCATAGGGCACTGTGTCATATTAACGCAGTGTTATCTTGATAGTTTTACACGTGAAGGAAAGGTGATCAGCCCTACGCTTCAGGTACCAGTCCAGGGTAATATTGAATAAATATGACAGTGAAAAAATCACTTATATTTAATTTACCCCCACTTGGGAATCGAACCCGGGACCTCCAGAACGGTAGCCGAGCGTGCTGACCATTACACTACGGAGGCGGACAAAATTACTACTGAATTACTAACCCTATAACCCTAGACCAGGGCACTTGTTTCAATGTGCCTTAATACGGGACTATTGTAAAATGAATGATGATAAGAAAAACTCACATTCTACCAAAAACAATTACTAAAAACATTTTTTTACATTTTTTTTAAATACAACATCTTATTTAAGAAATTTATATGAAATATGAACGTAAAATATTTGTAAAAAACTAAGACACGTGGTAGTTACCACTACATTCTTTACATATGTTGCCTCGGTGCTCCCCACATCTTAGATATCCATCGTAAATTTTACAAATGTCGCGTAATCTAGGGTTACATGCCCAATGTGACAGACTTTTTCCTGTTTGTTTGAGACGAGTCCTTCAGTTTTTCAGACACAATGAAGCCAATGGCGCAGAAGAAGTGCCGGATGATATTAATATGACTGAAATCTGCCTCTAGCTTAGTTTTGCTACCATGTCGGAGGTCCCAGATTCGATTCACAGGTAAAAAACTCTTGCGACAGGTGTTTCTGCCTATGAAAGGTAAAAATAAAAAATAAAAATTTACCGCATTGGCAGCGCCATCTGTTGACGTTTACAGCTGTTATGACTCTAGTGACTACTGATGATTTCATTTTTTCAAATGGGGCTTACTTGCCCTCATGGTATATTATAATGTTATACAAATAAAATAATAAGGTATAGACATAGTTCGCTGACTGACGAAGAAGAAGCAAAGTAAGTAAGTACCACCCAAAATAAAATAAGTACCAGACACCTTGAACCAGCAGACTTGCCACAGCAACGCGTTACTGGATACTGCAAGTTGGGAATGAAGTTATAGAAGACTTTGTTGCTTTGCAGGCTTCGGTGCCCGTGATAGTCCACTTCTCAGAGGCGCTGATGGGCAGCAGCCGAGCGGCCACCCTGCAGGGGAGCAGCTTGCTGCTCATCATCGTGTTTGCCACGGTCTTGGGTTTGCTGGCCGTCGTCATCTTCTTGCTCTTGGGATACATCTACAAAGTGTAAGTGTAACCATTTGTAACATCCTAAATACAAAAGAATTAGTAAAAAAATACTACGCTTCATATAACTCTATCCTATCTTACATGTATGGGATTATTAGTTGGGGTGGTATGAGTAATGCATTATTAATAAAAAAATGTTAGTGTTGCCCAAAAAACAATTTTGAAAACAGATTACTGCTTGACAGTCTATATTATGCTAAAACAATCCTTCCAATTACGATTCCCAACTGTCAATCCATCTCTTTGTTGATCTTCCCGCGAGTCATCTAGCTAGAGGTAGAGGCATACAGCGCAATGGTGTGGAATCTCGATGGTTCCATTTTCCTCACACGCCCATACCGTTGACTCCTCGATGTCTTCCCCACCTAATGACATCTTCAATCTCTTTAAAGTTCTAAAGTCCTATGTTGGTATTGTCCTGTGTTCCAGGAAGCGTCCCAAGTCCACGCTGGGTAACAAGGTCGGAGTGGGAGTCCTGGTGCAACACGAGAAGATGGTCTCCAGCAATGGGAACGGGATGAACGGATCTGGAGGAGGGGGAGGGGGAGGGGGAGGTGGGGGAATGGGAATCTCAGGAGGAGGAGGAAGTGCCGGGAACCTGGCCGCCTTGACAGGAGCACTGGGTGAGAATTTTGGCTAATGTTTTAAAAATTATGTCTAATAAATTAATAATTATTTTTATATTAGATACTGTATATATGTATTATGTTAAAGGCATTAGCTGTTCAAGAAATAAATAAATATATGTAGAAATATTTGTGTTTTTATTATTTACAAAAAAATTTAAATTTCATATTATTTCTGTGAACTTAAGCGGCTCATTATTAAAAATAGGTATCAAATTGTAGTAGTGTAGGTTCGAACCCAGAAACTCTGACTCAAGAGTCCGTGACACTAACCACTATTGAAGGATTATTTAAGATAATTACTTAGTAATTTATTTCCCTGTACTGTTCGCTAGGGGCAATCGGATGTTCCGATTGAACATTTCAGAAATCTGGCGAGGCTATCTATGATGATACATCAATGGAAATCTTGTTGTCTCTTGAAGTGGTTTCAGTGAATTGAGTCGATGCAGTCAATGATAAGTTTACGTATTGAAACTATTTATTCACAAGTGTTAGGGTTGTCATGTAAATCAAATATTCATCGCGACATGACAAGGTTTTGTCGCATGTAACACTGTGATGTCCTTGTCGCAGGAGCCGCGAGTGGATCGTTGCTCAGCGTGAGTGCGGGAGCGAGCACCATCCTGGCCAACTCCAGCAGCAGTCTCAATCTTCACGGGGGCCATGATGACCTCACGGAGGGGACGCTTCCCAGAGGTACCTAACTAAACTGCCAACCAAAAGCATAATACATTTTAATCTGTCCACCAATTTGAGTTTTCTCCACTATATGTAAAATAATCAGAAGTTCGGATCTTGCACACATCCAAATAAAAGTGTCTCTTCTAAATAAAATCTTTCTCAATACAACCATAGATGGCTCTCATAAAGCGTCATGAGATTAATGATAAAAATAGGAATTCCAACAATTTGAGTACTATGGTTGTCAATCATGGGTAGAATGGTGAATGTTACATGTGTGTAAAGTGATCACTTAACCAGCCTATGATAGGCCATGAGCGCTGTACATACCCAGACTTCTATATCCTTCTTTATCTATGTTGAGATGTCAAAAATTAAAAACACATTAGTATAACACATTGGTTACTGTAAATTTTGTTAAATCGTTCTGTGCATCGAACACGGCTCCTGTGTCTATACAAATATTGCAGCCACACGTTAAACACGAGAGTTGTGTTGAATAAAGATAAGGATGTGTAGATGTTTTATGTGTTTTGAAAACAGGAACACTTTATGATCTTGAAACACAAAGCAGAAATTAGATTTTGAACAAAGTTATGTGTTTATAAAAATTCGCAAAATTAACACTTTGAGTGCCAACTGCCAAACAACAAGCTAAACCTAAAGCAGGCAACAAACTAAGTTAAAGAAATATTAAAGTGCAAGTCCGCACAAGTGCGAGAAGATTTGGCACTCCACTTGCACTCCTTACCCCGCATACAAAGGGGTTGGCAGCAAAGGTTTTTAAGCTTATCTGTATGACATTATTTTATGAATGTATTAAAAGAATAGAACGCCACGCACCTTTGTCTTTGCAAACACTATATTTGACAGGGTTGAATGCGCTGTTGTATAATTTTGAATTAAGTTGTGTGAGCAAAATGTGGAGAGTGGGCGTTCATTATCCAGGCTTGTATTGCAGGTATAATGTTCCGGCCGCGCGAGGCGCTCATGTCGTGCCACCTGGGGGGCGCGGGCAGCGCGGCTCTCGGGGGCGGGGGCCGCTCGGGCGTGGCCTGGCCCGCCACCACCATCCCCGCCACCGTCAAGAAGCTCAGCTGGGACCCCAAGGTGATTCCTCGTACAAACTAACCAACCAACTAACGACTGCTAACTTAGTCACCATACGAAAAGTGAATACTGACTAACCATCACACATTGTCCGCCTCCGCGGTGTAGTGGTAGCGTGTTTGCTACCGTGCTGCAGGACCCCAAGACGATTCCTTATACAAACTAACCAACCGACTGCCAACCGCTAACTGAGTCGCCGTACGAAAAGTAATAGCAGAGCATAAGGCAGAGAGAATGTAACGCCACACCAATCTGGCTTTGCGAAACCATCTTCGCCTCTTCCATGTTCGTGTATCTCCTCATACATCTTCTTCTTCTTCATGAGCCCTCTGACCTCCACTGTTGGATATAGGCCTCTTCCCCTTCTTTCCATTTCCTCGGGTTGCTGCTTGCACCCAGTTTTTACCAACTACAGCGACTATGTCGTCGGACCATCTCTTTTGGGGTCTTCCGACACCTCTTTCGTAAAATTCTTAGAGTCCATCCTCATTCATACACGCAGATTATTCCCATTCCTGGCCTGACCACGCCCGAGTATTTCAAATATTTGATTATGTCAAATTTTCCTCCGTCTAACTCTGCTTCTATTACCAACTACATTTGCCTCATAATTTGTTTGTACTAGACTTTCTTCACTCATTCGTTCCACGTGTTCAAACCATCTCAAATTTTATTATCTATTAATATTATTAGCATACAAGCAAATTTATACTCTGATAAGACCATTTTATAAAACCCATTTATGACTCTTCTTCGTGGATGTACCTGTGCGATGATTGGTTTGCTTCTATCATGGTCGGTCTCTATCCTTCGTACGTCTCTTCAACTTGGCGCACCCGAGAAGATTTAAAATTTTAAGCAAACGAATATTAATGTAATACATTTTTATTTGTTTACATAAATTCCTTTTTTTTCTGTTTTCAGGATACGAATGGTGGTGGACCTGATGTTACGGACACGGGAAATTCTGACCATCACAACTTGACAGTGTATTTTTAGATGTGCAAATATGCATATAAGACAATTCTAAGTTTTAGTAAAACTACATTTTGTTTGAGCTGTGAAATAATAAGGAAAACCTACCCTATTCTGTATAATACAGGTTTTCCTATAGATGGACATACTTCGAGTGTTCATATGTGACGTGATGTGATTTGATTCTAACAATTTGTTCACACCATTTTGAATGTGTCCGATATACAGGTGGCACAAAATTAATCACCCCGTATGAAGATGTTATAATTTTTGCAAAAGGCCTCGTACGTCAATCATATTTGAAATTTGTGAACTGGACAGCTGCAGTATACAAAAAAATTGATAAAACAGGCACAAATGTGTCAAATCAACACTGGCAGCAGCCACTTGACGGATATTATCTTTTCCACCTGACAGAAAAAATTGAAATATCCAGATAAAGATTTCATAAATATTAAAAAAAATATTCATAAATAAAATTGGATTATTCATTTTGCGCCGACGTACGACGTACGATGCCATTTGAAAAAATTATAACATCTGCCGATAGGGTGATTTCGTTCCACCTGTATATGAATTCACGAATGCCGGATCTGCAGCACTTAGTAAGTGTTTACATCAAGATCATATTGATATTTCAACAAAAATGAAGATTTTTTACAAGAAGTGTTTAAAACCTGGTTTAAGTGATCACTTTACATACTTTTGTAAACCTTAGATCGGGGCTACTTGAACTTTGATGTGTTACTTGAGCCCAGTACAAAAAAAAATATTTAAATCTTGGTATCGATCGAAGTATCGTGACAATAAGTGTCACCTGTCAGGGAAACAATGAATCATGTTGATACATTCACTATTGTAGACCAAATACAGATTTAAATCCTTTTTTTTTACTGGGCTCAAGTAACACAACAAAGTTCAAGTAGCCCCGTTCTACGGTACTGTGTAACACTCTCCATTCTGCACATGATTTATAACCATATTCACAACATTTTAAGTGCGTCCGATTACTTGTTCACAAATCTGGGTTTTTGCCGCTTAATTATCAACAACTATAGTTGTTGTTTATTAAGCGGCGAAGACCCAGATTATAAACCTCTTTCCCGATCCGGACTTCCATATTTTCATCTTGATAAACACATTTGAATCCTCCATCTATAGTGTGTTGAGATATCAATTGAGTCTTAGTTTTTAATTTATGTTTTAAATTAAAGTACAGCATTTATCTAAAGACTTCTAAAGCAATTTTTTTTTTTAAATATATAGTTGTGACAAAGAGATGTAAAATATTTTAAAAGGTTACTTTAAGTTGGAACTGCTATACCAAACATTACACAAATATTAATATATTTACATATATATATATATATATATATATATATATATATATATATATATATATATATATATATATATATATATATATATATATATATATATATATATATATATATATATATATATATATATATATATATATATATATATATATATATATATATATTTATATATAAACATTAGTTTAAGAATTACAAATAAAATAATATATTGAAGTATACGTATACAATGTAACATAACTAAGTATTGTATTAATCTAACTATTGTTAGGCCGCATTTGAAGTAGTTGTAGGCGCATTGACTTTCCTGCTAGAGGTTGAGGGTTCGATCCCATTATTCTCATTCTCCTTCTCTTTCTTTATCAAATGGTGCATAGGGCACCGCCTAGACTGTCGAGGCGTCAACTTGATCATTGATTATGTTGTGAATTAAGGTTGTGGACGATAATCAGTAAAAGATTGCCAGTTCTCTGACTTTGGTTTATTCTATGTATAAGTTACTAGGAGGTCTGAGTGAGTGACTGCTTTTACAGAGAGAGACTAATCTAGAATGCCGTTTGTCAGACTATGCGGGTGTGTACACAATTGCGGCTATGTTGTTGCCATCACTGTGTCACTAACATAACCACATTCCTTACAGATTACATGAAACTTTTCATGAGTATAGGAATAATACATATTGGAAGGGAAGTCTTCTTGTTTTTCTAGATCCTAAGGATCTGTTTGTGCCTCCGCTTGTAGCTCTTGGGATGTTGACTCCCAGCTGTTTTTCCACCCTTTTGGAGGTCTGCCTGGGGGTCTGCGTCCTTCAGGGATTCCTTGAAGGGATACAATACGTGGAAGTCTGTCATCTGACATTCTGTTTACATGATCATGTTTACACACATTGAAGGGAAGTGATGATAGTAAATATATGACATGAGTGATCTGGTGATAGTGAGGGATATTACTGCTACGCAGGATAGGAAATGAAGGAGGATTAACTGACTAACCATCACGCTTGCTTCCCACAGGGGTATGCGGAGAAAACTTCTATTCGCTACACCAATTTGTCTTTGCAAACATTCTACGCATCCATATTCACGCATCTCCTCATACATACCCGCCGATTATTCCGACTCCTGACCTGACCGCTTTCATGTACATATTGGAAATACTTGATCATGCCAAGTTTTGCTGGGTCATCCTCTGCTCCTATTTCCAATTACGTTCGCCCCAAATTAAAGGATTGAAGAACAGTAGAAGGTAGGAATATAGCAATAGCAGCGATGGATTGGCCGTTCAGGGTTGCATATCTGTGCTCGCATTAACTTGTGGAAATTGTTATTCTTCTTCAAACCCTCATCCGTACCCGATGGTGCATAGGGCACTGCATCACATAAAGGCAGTGTTATCTTGATCATTAACACATGAAGGAAAGGTGATCAGCCCTCCGCTTCAGGTACCAGTCCAGGGTAATAATGAATAAATATTAGAGTGAAACAATCACTTATTTTTATTCAACCCCCCCTGGGAATCGACCCCGGGACCTCCAGCATGGTAGCTAAACGCGCTTACCATTAAACCACGGAGGCGGACATTGGAAATTGGACACTGTTAATATGTAAGATGACTACTGTATAGAATACTAATTAATATTGTTAATACAATTATACAATTAAAAGTAACGTTAGGAAAATCTTTTTTAAATATTATAATGTTTAGATATTTAGTTAGGCATTTTAGTATAATGTATTGTTACCACGATATACCATATTTAAGAGCATATAAGATTTTTTTAAAAGATTAAACATAGGAAATGATAAAAAGTTCTCAATGCAAATGATAAATAAAACATTATTGATATTATTAATATTTAAAGCATTTACTTTGAGGTTAGTGATTTTTACTTTATGTTAGTATACAACCACTCACCAAGATTTCTACCGGTCTCTTCGTCAGGACAATCACTGCACTAGCATGCAAACAGTATGCAAACACGTCACTACCATAGCACTTCTCACATAATTACAACTTCATATCATTTTTCATTTCATTCATTCAAACCCTTATCCGCACCCCAAT
This sequence comes from Brachycentrus maculatus, assembly GCF_059751285.1. Taxonomy (NCBI): domain Eukaryota; kingdom Metazoa; phylum Arthropoda; class Insecta; order Trichoptera; family Brachycentridae; genus Brachycentrus; species Brachycentrus maculatus. The sequence continues at coordinate 1,135,456 of NW_028281135.1, forward strand.
GGTGCATAGGGCACTACATCGTATAAACGCAGTGTTATCTTGATCATTAACACATGAAGGAAAGGTGATCAGCCCTCCGCTTCAGGTACCAGTCCAGGGTAATATTGAATAAATATTACAGTGAAAAAATCACTTATATTTATTCGACCCTCCCTGGGAATCGAACCCGGGACCTCCAGTACGGTAGCCGAGCGTGCTGACCATTACACTACGGAGGCGGACACAACTACATATACAAAATATTAATCACATTCGACTCGAGGAACAACATGCACTAAGGTTTGCAGAATAATATGCACTAAAGGCCGAAGTCTAACTTGCACTAAGGATGTTTGTCAAAATAGATCAGAATTTTATAGGTTGAAAGGAGTAGGCGGAGTCTAAAGTAGGTATTGACAAATCTTGAGTGATTCAAAAACGCATGTGATTAATGTGTAAATAGTGATATGGTAGTGACGTGCAGTATTGTTTGCGCGCTGGTGTAGTGATTGTCCTGACGAAGAGACGGGTACTTCTCGAGACAGCCAGACTTAAATCTCGGTGAGTGGTCATATACTAACATTAATAATAAAACCCTTATCCGCACCCCAATGGTGCATAGGGCACTGCGTCATATAAACGCAGTGTTATCTTGCTCGTTTACACATGAAGGAAAGGTGATCAGCCCTCCGCTTCAGGTACCAGTCCAGGGTAATATTGAATAAATATGACAGTGAAAAAAATCACATATATTTATTTTACCCCCCTTGGGAATCGAACCCGGGACCTCCAGAACGGTAGCCGAGCGTGCTGACCATTACACTACGGAGGCGGAATTGGATAGGTAACATTACTAACATTTTAATATAAAAGAAAATGTTTTTTTTTTAATTAAAATTCTGACCATTATTTTTGTTATACCTGTATAAGCATAGCTTCATCGTGTTAATATGTATCTATATAATTAATTAAAATTTAATTTAAACAAAATTGTATAACTAGCATCGAAAATAGTTTTAATTGTATGACACAAATTATATTTAATTATAAGTAATGAATGTATTATTATGATTTTGTAAATAATAAAAAATAGTCATTAGAATTTGTAAAATTTTAATAAAGATGATATAATATTAAAATGTGTTTTATTTTAAAGAATTAAAATAATAATAAATAACCCACTTATCCGCACCCCAATGGTGCATAGGGCACTGCGTCATATAAACGCAGTGTTATCTTGATCGTTTACACATGAAGGAAAGGTGATCAGCCCTCCGCTTCAAGTACCAGTCCAGGGTAATATTGAATAAATATTAAAGAATTAGCTACTAGATATTGAAATAATTAGTTTTTCTCGGAGATAAAAATATGGTTTTGAAAAGAAAATAGTTATTGAAAGGCAGAGTAAGAAAAAAACAATAAATATTCTAAAAAAAGTCAAATTCCGATTCATGTACATATTTTTTTTTATTAAATCGTGCGCAGACACGACCGGCTTCTCGCGCAGTTGAACACACACTGAATCATCCAGATCGCGAGTTATCCCTTAAGAACAAATTTTATGATGCGAATGTGGTTAGTAATAGAAGCAGAGGTCACCCTTCATTCTTCATTTTCGACGTATTTTTATTTTATATTTGTAATATAAAATAAATGTATGATTCTGCTTTACAGAGCTGTAATAGTAGTAGTGTGGATTCGTTTCTGTGACGTCATCAACGTATTTACGAAGGCGAATTTTCCACAGGAAAATGATGAATGAAAATATTGATTACACCGGCTGTTATAAACACTTCACGAGTCTAATACAATCCTTTATAGATTGAGTATGTTGAATTAGATATTCCTCCCGTCTGATAATGATCCATTACGAACATTAAAATAAATTGTTAGGTACCTACTAGTTAGGATAAGTTAGGTACCTACCAGTTAGGATAAGTTAGGTACCTACCAGTTAGGATAAGTTAGGTACCTACTTGCCAACAGCGACCTACTTTGTATGAAACATTTCCAGAGGCCAGAGGCAACCGGTAGATAGGTACCAACCGAGATTATTGTAATGCCCAATGAGGTCATTACTTTCTCGGCATTTCTCCGAATCCTGACGGTATTAACGCCTCACGTTTCACAAAATTAAATGTCAACATTGGCGATTTATCTAATTATCAAAATAATCCTTATTATTTATTAATTTAGCATTAACTTTGAGAATAACATTATTTAAATACAAAAACAAAACTCTTAGGGCTCCACTACACGGAGTTTTACCGTCCGGCACGTCAGTTAGCGTTTTAAAACAATGATTGATTTGGATTGTCTTGTACTTTTGTCCATCTTTCTTCGGACCGGTGCGTGAAAACTTTGCGCGTAAATTCGATCACGCTAAACTGTCGTATTATCTTATTTTTCGAAACCGGACTGCCGGACGGTAAAATTCAGTGTAGTGCACAAGCGACTTTACAGTTTATTGAATGTAAACACATCTAGTTTCGAGAACATTTGTAGTTCTCAAAACAAGTGATGTTTACATTAATAAACTCAAAAAAATGTAAAACAGTAAAAACTAGACTGGTAGTTAAAAGCAATAATGAATTATATTTTTTGATATTTTAATCAAATAATTTAATTAATTTAATTAAATTTTTTGATAAGGAAACTTATCCGCCATATTTAATAAAAATTAAATTAACCTTTTTTTACAACATTTTGAGTGTGCCCAAATACTTAAATCTGGTTTTCTCCACTAAAGATTTTTTTTTACATTTTTGAAATCTCAACAAAGATGAAGAAGATTGTGGAAATCAGGGTATTTACAGGGATTATGACCTGTCATACGCTGGATAAATGATAACTTTACACACGTGCAATATTCACCATTTCTACCTATGATTGACAACCAACTTATGACAGGCCATAACCCCTGTAAATACCCAGACTTTGATATTCTTCTTCATCTATGTTGAGATGTTAAAATATATCTTTACACGGTATTTCGTGGAATGTATCTACCGTGTAAATCTAAAAAAAGTTCAGTGTCTACCTAAAAAAATACATATTGAAAAAAATCAAGTTCAATTTGGTCTGAAGGCATTGAACTCAACACTTAATATAATACAATATAATATAAATCCTATATCCAAATCGACGTTGTGATTCAAACCCTAGTAACTCCATAATATAGTTTCGACAACATACTTTAAATAAAAATTATATGAAATAAAAATATTTTGTGTCTCCAAATTTGATTCACCAATTCTGGGTTTGCTCTACTTTGGAGTTATTTGTATCGAGACTTTTACTATCGGCTCTCAACAAAGATGAAGAAGTCGTATATCGTAAGCCCTATTAATGCTCTGACTTCCGTATTCCTATCTCAAGTAGGCTTTTTCATCTATATTGACATGTTTTTTTTTTAAATGTTTTTTTATGACATTTTTTAAATCGCCCCATTCAAGTTCATTCTTATTTTTTCTAACCCATATCTGCACCAAATGGTGCATAGGGCACTGTATCGTATGAAGGCAGTGTTACTTTGATCGCTTGTTACAAGGGGTGAGCAGTCCTGCGCTTCATGTACCAATCCAGGATATTATTAAATAAAATATAAATGAAAAAACATTTTTTTTATTTTGAGCGGATCGCAGCGGCATAACGCTTTAACTACTACAGTTTAAAAAAATGTTAGTAAATAACAAATGTGTATTTCTAGTAAAAATCAAGAAATAATTATGCAAAGAAATAGCGCTTTATAATTCTTAGTATAAATCACCTTATAAATATTAAAATAAACAAGAACATATTAAAAAATATATATATAATAAAAATAATCAACTGTGATAATCCCGTGGTTAGTGTCGCGGACTCTTGAGTCAGAGTTTCTGGGTTCGAACCCACTGTATTACAATTTGATACCTATTTCTAATAATGAGCCGCGTAGTATGAAATTTAAGTATTTTTGTAAGCAATAAAAACCTATAATAAATCTTTATTCCGATAATATTACTATTGGTATATTAATAATTCTACCTTATTTATATTTTAATAAAGATTTTTTTTATGTCGTTTACTTGGTTTTGAAATGAGATTGTCTGTCTTCAGGCTGTGTTGAGCATGTTGAGAGATTTTTAGTTGTTATTAGGTCGTGAAAGCGTCCGGGCGTGAACGGGTTCATTTCTCATACTTCAGTGTACGAAATATATTAATTATTGTCAAAAAAAATCTTTTTCATAATTTAAACTTAAGTGACAAAGTTAAAAACATAAAAAAAACGTGATTAAAATTTATTCCAAAAATTAACAAGTTTTTTTTTCCCGAGTATTTTTTTTTAATACATTTTATAAATCTTAGTTTCCCTAATTTTTGGACTAATGAAAATTGGATATTAAAGTAAGTACTTGCCTGGAATTTTTATTGGAAGAGAATGGTGCATAGGGCACTACAGTGATTGGTTGTAGTATAAGTGTGCATTCAAACAAATCTGCATCAGATGCCGGCCCGGGTAACTAGTATAAAAACAAAACATTGTACTAGTTTCAAGAGCTATAGATGTTCTAATCAGTTTGTTATTTTCACCTGTTAATGAGACAGATGTCTGCAGATATAGTTCTCGAAACTAGTCGTGTTTACATAATACATTAATATGTTAAATTCAAAAGTGATCTTATACAAGTGTTTCATTTTTATGTTTAAATCTTCGTGAAAATAAATAACACGTGGAATACCTCAAGATTAATGCTAAATCAATAAATTACACTCGGGCCTCGTATAACACGGTTATAAAAAACTAACTAACTAACCATCACGCCGCTTCCCCGCAGGGGTAGGCAGAGAGAATAGAGCGCCACACCACTCTGTCCTTGCAAACATTCTTCGCCTCTTCCACGTTCATGCATCTCCTCATACATACCCGCCGATTGTTACGACTCCTAACCTGACCACTTTCAAGTATTTGGCATACCTGATCGTGCCATGTTTTTCTCGGTTATACACGGTTATATGGTCCCACAAAAACCTAGTGTAATACAAATCCGTGTTATACAAGGTTTGAAATTCATACAAAATTAGGGTATGCGTTCCAAAAGAAATCGAAGATACTTTTTATGAATATGTATGCATTTTATTTTTTTATAAAAATATATAAATTTACATACTTTTTTATTAAAAAAACCTTTGATAATACATATTATACAATTTCTCTTAATCGTAATCATGTATTTTATATATGGATATTTGTAAAGTCTTTTTTGTGTAGTCTTCTCTTTTTTCTTCTTTTTAATATGTTCATATTAAGTTTATTGATGTAAAAAGCCATATATAAATACAATGTAGCATTCATTTATCATCGCTATCACTTATAATTGTATTTGTTTTACTGTTTTTCGAGACCGGTTGTAAGTTTTCATCATCGGAGGAAGGGGGCTCTGAATTTCTTTTGGTTTTAGCCTTTAAAAAATCGCTAATAACCGATTGTCTGCTTTTAGCGGATAAATCTTTACGTATTTCCTTATAAGGTTCCAAAATCTGCTGTAATTCCCTTTTTAATTTCGAGCTTCTTTCCATTATAGGATCCTTTTCAATAAAAAAAAAATTAATAGCCAATTCCAAGCCCTCATGTATAGTTTATAATGTGACACATGTAGCTACCCCCCTGCAACTGCTTTCTGAGTCATTAATGGATCTTTGTCTAGGAATATCTAATTTAACGTACTCAACCTATAAAGGATTGTATTAGACTCGTGAAGTGTTTATAACAGCCGATATAATTGATATTTTCATTCATCATTTTCTTTTGGAAAATTCGCCTTCGAAAACATGTTATTTTCGTAAGTTGGCAACGAATTACGTCACAGAATCGATGGAGTTATTTTAATATAGAATTATTGGCGGCTCTATTTGTTGATGTCTATGGTCCTAATAAATTATGGTAGATGTCGTTTTTATGGTATGCGTATTGTAAATACCGTTCACCATAAGTGTGTTACATATTTGCAAACATTATCAAAGTTATGCGACAATATGTGTTTAGAAATTACATATTTGCGATTGTTCGTCCCACATGTCATAAAGCACCGTGCAATCCGTTGGGGGATTCCCGCGTTTCGTAAGTTCAGAGCAGGATGTACGTCTCGCGGGCGGGAGAAAGCGATTCCTCGAACCGGTGACGTATTGCGCATGTAGACACGCATCATTTACGATCTGTCGTGTTGTAACAACGCGTATGTTGTGTTTGAAATATTCAAACACATATCCTGTTGATTTAAATGTCGTATGTCGTATGAAACTAGTGAAAATAAATAGAGAGCCTTGAATTTTCGCTCGTGAATGGCATGAAATTATAAAGACTTTTTAAACATAAAGAGTAAACCCATTCACAAGTAGGAATAGGCTATGAAACTTATAAAGTTCGAGTCTAAGTAGGAACACAATAAGCGGTATTGCATAATCCGTAGCTAGGTTTGAAAAAAAAAATAGCAAACAAATTTTAGCTCCAAAGATTTTTGAACATCTTGATACGGATGAAGAATAATAAACAGAACAGAACAGGGCTTACGACCTGTCATATCTGGTTTAAGAGATCACTTTATATCTATATATATATATATATATATATATATATATATATATATATATATATATATATATATATATATATATATATATATATATATATATATATATATATATGTATATATATTATATATATATATATATATATATATATATATATATATATATATATAAATATATATATATATATATATATATATATATATATATATATATATATATATATATTATATATGTATATATATATATATATATTTATAAACATATATATATATATATATATATATATATATATTATATATATATATATATATATATATATATATATATATATATATATATATATATATATATATATATATATATATATATACACATATATAAATATATATATATATATATTTTTATATGTATATATATATATATATATTATATATATATATATATATATATATATATTTATTTATAATATACATATATATATATATATATATATATATATATATATATATATATATATATATATATTTATTTATATATATATATATATATATATATATATATATATATATATATATATATATATATATATATATATATATATATATACATTTATATTTATTCAATATTACCCTGGACTGGTACTTGAAGCGGAGGGCTTTCCTTCATGTGTTAAAGATCAAGACAACACAGCGTTTATATGATGCGAAAAATGATTTTAAACTTGTGGTTGAAATTTAATTAATTATTTTTCTAGAATGGTATCGCCAAGATTGTTAAGTTACGTGAGCGTCCTGATATGGACATATCCGACCATCACTGGTCAGGTGAGCAACGTGACCATCACGGCTGAAGATGCGGTCAGCCCGGGCCTCTGGAGTAGCGTACTGGAAGATTGGGCAGTCGGTCACTCGGACAGGTAAATCTGAAACTTAACTAAATTTGTTAAACTAAACTAGCAATCCCATACTGAAACTGTGAACACAATATCGTTAAACTTGCAATACTCGTATACTGGTATAGATCTGTGCTGATGGGATATTAATAATAATAATAATAAAACCCTTATCCGCACCCCAATGGTGCATAGGGCACTGCGTCATATAAACGCAGCGTTATCTTGATCGTTTACACATGAAGGAAAGGTGATCAGCCCTCCGCTTCAAGTACCAGTCCAGGGTAATATTGAATAAATATTACATTGAAAAAATCACTCGTATTTATTCTTATCCCCCCTGGGAATCGAACCCGGGTCCTCCAGAACGGTAGCCGAGTGTGCTGACCATAACACTACGGAGGCGTTGGGATATTACATGTATGATTCAGACAAGGTATATATTTATTCATTTTTATTATTATTTAGTACCTGCCTACAGTGGTATATGTGCCTACCCTATGGGTACTGAAATAAAATCATGCAGTGTCCATTAGGCCCAATGCAGTTGAAAATATAACATTTATTTTATATTAATAAGGAATTTTTTTTTTTTGTATAGAGGTGATGAAATATTTTCATTAATTCAAGTCACCTTGTGGTAAAATCTATCCATTTTTAATTTTAATTTTACTTACTAAATACTGCTATTTCTTAAATTCAATCCCAAACACTGTACGATGATGAGGAATGGATCGGAACACGTGTCACAATAGATTTGAAGAAAAAGTGGTATTTAGTAAATAAAACTTAAATTAGAAATACTGAAATATTAAAAAAATTTACAAAAATCTTTTATTTGCAAATCTAGTAATGTGATGGCAGATGATCAGTCCTACGCTTCAGGTAGGTACCAGTGGCTGATATAGTGGAAAAATATATTATGTTAGTTTTTGCCAACACGCATCGCCTTTTTTCCTTCCTTGTACTGCTATACCACACACTACCTTTGCGGATTCACACACACTACCTTTCAGATGTTCCCACATTTTATTTATACTAAGTTCATGAGGCGAATGTTAGTGGGAAAAGAAGCAGAGGAAGACCGAGAAAAACATGGCACGATCAGGTATGCCAAATACTTGAAAGTGGTCAGGTTAGGAGTCGTAACAATCGGCGGGTATGTATGAGGAGATGCATGAACGTGGAAGAGGCGAAGAATGTTTGCAAGGACAGAGTGGTGTGGCGCTCTATTCTCTCTGCCTACCCCTGCGGGGAAGCGGCGTGATAGTTAGTTAGTTAGTTTTTTTTATGTTAGTTTTGACGATAATCGAACGCTGGGCCTTCAGTACGGTAGCCGAGCGTAATGACCATTACACTACAGAGGAGGACTGCCAAAGTTAATATAATTTCATGTAATTCTTAAATGGAAAATGCTAGGCAAAAACACAAAGCTACAAGCTACTAATCCACAATTTAACTATATATTATTAATTACTACACATTAATTATTTATTTTCAGGCATGAACGAATCCTGCAAGTCCCCAATACGAGCGGTTACTACATCTCCAATCGAGTGGATAACGCTCCTCAGGCTACCAACACCTGGTCCCAGGAGTACAATCCTCCCTCAGGACCCCCTGGAAAGATTGTCAACAATGCTCAGAGTGCTCAGTACACCAACTATCCCAAGCAGAAGCCATCCAATTTTGTCCCCAACACTGCCAGCGGAATGGGTTCCCCAAGACCAACGAGGAAAGAAGTGTCAGAGACAGACTTGTATCTCCTCGGAGCGATAGAGAAGCTGGTGTACAGAGTTGATTTCATGGAAAAACGTCTGAAGAAAGCGGAAGAGTTAATTTACTACATAATGGCGGGAAATAACAAGAAACCAGGTAAAAATATATACATCAAAATGTGTCAAATATCAAATGGAAGTGATTCTTTTGCTTGTTTTGTGAGGCGCAGACCATGTTATTTTCATGTTTTTATTCAATCAAATAAAAAAATTATCACTTAAGACTTAAAATAAAATTTATTTAAATGATTGCCTCTAGACTTTACTAGAAACATCTATAGTGGGATAAATTTCACACTGTGTTTCGAGTTTGATCAATATATTTACAAGTTTCAAGAATTTATGTAAAGCGATTGTCAATCATGGGTAGAATTGGTGAATATTACACGTGTGTAAAGTGATCACTTGCCTATGACGGTGGTAAGCTCTATAAATGCCTAGACTTCCATATTCTTCTTCATCTATGTTGAGATGTCAAAAAATAATGTAAAATATAACTCCTAATTTAAGGTAATCCAGATTGTGAATTAGGACAAAGTCAAAATGTTGTAAAAGTATACTGGTCTGTTCAGTGTACCAAGCAATATCATATTCATTAAAATTAAAAACAAAATGCAATAATGTTGAATTTCTTTCTAGACCCATGCGTAAAAAACTTTACTAGAGTGGGATCCAACTGCTATCACTTCGGAATCGGTAGAACCTCGAACTGGAAGTCTTCCAGTGATGCTTGCAAGGCCGTGGGAGCTACCCTGGCCGAGATGGAGACCATCGAAGAAAACCAAGACGTGGTCACGTATATCCAGGCCAATGCTCCACTCAGAGGTAAGGTTAATTTTTTTTACTATAACACTATCAAGAGAGCAATAGGTCTATTATTCCCAAAAGCCTTGAGGATGGTGCAAGATCATTTAGATGGAAGGTCATCAGAGGTCCGGCTCTCGCTCTTCTTGGGTTATAAGAACCTTATAAATAGAATCCCGACTCAATTGCTTTTGGACATCAAATGGAAGTGATAATTTTGTTCATTTTGGGAGCCTCGGATCATGTTTGTTTTTTTTTAATTTAGCAATTAAATTTAAAAAAACCATTTTAGACTATATATAATTCATTTAATTAACAATATTATTATTGTTCCTAATTTAAATCGCTCAAAGCATGTGAACGAAATTCAATAAAAATCATTTTGATATATCGCTCACTCCTTTCAACGTCATACATAAAAAATCGATAATTTTCAGTTATGTATGTTTTCCGAATGCCCAGAAAATGTACTATATCCCAGCAAAAGCAGCATATTTTTAACTTAATATTTACCCGCTACAGGGGAGAAAGTGTTGTTTTTGCATTTTTAAAAAAAGGTATTGTTTAATTGTTTTTTTAAATAAACTAAATATTTTTCAAATGGAGAAAAACTCTTCAAGTTTTACCTAAAAAGATCTGTTGCACAGTAAAATGTTCATTAAGTGGCTTGATATTTATTTTTAATACATTTTATTATATTCTTAAACTATAAAAACGATCTCCTGAAAAATCAAGTTTTTTGCTAAACAAAAATCGCTGTAAAAACTTGTGTAGAGAATACACATGACCATAACGCATCTACATAAATCTTGAACATAGTAAAGGAAGATAATCATGCCTTATATTTGTTTTTCTCCGTTGGATGCCTCCCAATAAATAAATAGATATGACAGTCCTTTGAAAGCTGTCCCACTGCATGCCCAGATCTGATACAGAAGCATCCAAGCTTCCTGACAGATCTGCTCTTGCAAAGCAATTTTTTTTTTCAAACTAAGTTGCGAAATTTATTGGAAATATGAAACAATATAAAATTGTATCCTGATTTTACTGTGAATTTACATTTAAAAGCTTTCAGTTTTGTTTAATAAAATATAATATTTAATAAAAATGAAAATGGTATATTTAATAAAAATGAAAATATAATATTTAATAAAAATGAAAATGGTATTTTCTGGCGTTTCTCATGTGTGTGATTATAATCCAGGATTCGGATCTCACATACTAATATAAGAGTTTCTGCTTAATAAAAAAGCTTCTTTACATCTCACCAATAGATGTCTCTAGTGAAGTTCTAATGATTCAAGAACAAAGTTTCTAAATTGGTTCATATATATAGAACTTCCAAGAATTTGAGTAGTGTGGTTGTCAATAATGGGTAGAATTGGTGAATGTTACACTTGTGTAAAGTGATCACTTAAACCAGCCTATGACGGTCGTAAGCCCCGTAAATGCCCAGACTTCCATATTCTTCTTCATCTTTGATGAGATATCAAAAAATAATATAAAAGCTTTCAATTTACCTGTCACTGCCAATCTAAATAAATACAAGACTGTAAGTCCATCACCAAATTTTCAATAAGTACCCCAGTGTAGGCAGTGAAAGGGATTAGTGTTTAGTTCAATTAGTCAGCTAGATCCTATTCCGACTCGACGTTGGATGGTACACAGACGCCCATAACCCCGACCAGCACAGCAGACAGACACGGAACGATATGACAGTCCTAAGTTTTTTTTTGTTTCCAGGTAAAGACTTTTGGACAGGGGGGCTCAACCCCGGCCTGCTGTGGATTTGGTCTAACTCCGCTCGGCCAGTGGCCAGCGGTACCAAGCTAGAGGAGCAGCTCAACAACGCCACGCATCTACCGCCCAACATAAGCAATCCCACCGACATCAAGGGGGACGGGCGCTGCCTGAAGCTGGCCTACAATCCCACCCTCAGGACTTACTCCTATCTCGGTCACGACTGCGCCGCGTGGCAATATTACATATGCGAAATATTCGATAAGACTCTAAGCAACGAGATCAAAAGAATTTCTAGAGAATTGAATTTTGATAATTAGTCCACTTATTTATTGATTTGGCGTTTAATTTGTAGAACTCCATTTTAATTTATGTATTAATTTGAAATCAAACACAGATTTTTTGAGTCTACAAAGTTGTATTTGATTAACAAAAACACATAAATAATTAATATTGTGACAATTGTTTCGCCTTGTTAGGACATTCGTTTGATAATGCCCTAACAAGGCGAAACAATTGTCGCAATATTAATTTTTTATGTGTTTTTGTTAGTAAAATACAACTTAGTAGACTCAAAAAATCTGTGTTTGATTTCAAATTAATACATAAATTAGTACACTTTGTCACACTATTAAACTAATTAACTATTAGTTTAATAGTGTGACAAACAACCCCGCTTCCCCGCTGGTTGTAGACAGAGAGAATAGAACGCCACACCAATCTGTCTTTGCAAACAATCTTCGCCTTTTCCACATTCATGCATTTTCTCATGCATACCCCCCGATTATTCCGACTTCTGACCCGGTCATATTCGAGTATTTGAAATACTTGATCGTACAAAATTTTCCTCAGTTTTCTTCTGCTCTGTTTTCACCTACGTTCGCCTCATAAATTTGTTTTACTATTCTCTCATCACTCACTCGATTCGCATGCCCAAACCAACTCAACACATGATACATATCCATTTTCAATTTAAATTTTACTTGGTAAACACCACTATTGATCAAAATTTATTGTCACACGTGTTTCGAAGCATTCCGCATCATTATCAAACACGGTATGTGAATCTAAGTCTAAATTTTAGAGCTGTTCCCTTGGGACGTTGAAGCAAAAAGAGGGGGTAGGAGCTGTTCCTTATTTTGTATCAGTGGGAACATGGACAATAGTAGGGAGGAGAATTAAATCATTGTCATATTGTTAATGATGGGTGTATCATTATTTATATTTTTATAAATTTATATTGTTTAAAAATGTTGAAGTTTATGAATTTTTGTATTAATATTCTTTAGGATTTTGTACAATTTTGTTTTTGTGTGTGTGATTGTTTAATTTGATTAAATAAAACTTTGTATTTTATTCCAGTCCCAAAATAAAAGTCTATTTGTAAGTAAATATAAACAAGTCATCTCTATAAAGTTAAGGTATGTGTAAATTCACCACAGTTTAAAATGATTATGTTTTAACCAAGGTTTTTTTTTAAACCCTTATCCGCATCCCAATGGTGCATAGAGCACTGCAATATATAAACACATTGTTATCTTGATCGTTAACACGAAGGAAAGGTGATCAGCCCTCCGCTTCAGGTATTAGTCCAGGGTAATATTGAATAAATATTAGAGTGAAAAAAATCACTTATATCTCCTCCTATATAGAGACCTCCAGAACGGTAGCCGAACGTGCTGACCATTACACTACGGAGGCGGACATGTTTAGATAAAATAAAATAAAACCAATGTTTAGATAAAATAAAATGAGCTCTCACTTTTATTTGTTTCTTTAAACAGTTTTCAATTTATCTGCATAATATTTGAATGTGTGATATTATCATAAATATTTAAATGTAAACATAAGTTGATAATGTATGTTACTTTAATTACTCTTATGAATAATTGTTATGAAATAAATTAAATATAAAATATATTGTTGTAAATTACTTGGAGTTACCAAAATTGTATTAATGTATCAACAAAGATGGAAATCATTGCAGTTAGTCGCCAGTTTAAGTGATCACTTTATACACTGTTTAAAAATTTATTTTGATATATCAATAACATCTTCACATTAATATTTCATATTATGTAATATAATAATAATAATTTTATTCCGGCACGACTAAGCATTGGATGCAATATTTAGCCACATTTTTTAAACAACTATAGATTTATAAAATAACAAAATATTAAAATATATCGAAAATAATAATAAATTGTATACAAATTGATTGAAGATGGTTGAAGATTAAAATAAATAAATGTCGGGTTGCGGTCTCGTGGTTAGTGTCGCGGACTCTTGAGTCAGAGTTTCTTGGTTCGAACCCACTCTACAAAAAATTGATACCTATTTCTAATAATGAGCCACTTAAGCTCACAGAAACATATAGTATAAATAGAAGTATTTTTGCAAATAATAAAAATAAAAAATATTTCCCTTTTTTATAATAAAAAATAAAAATCTTAAAATTAGGCATTATTTGTAATGCATCTTGATTCTTCTTCTTCTGCTTTGACAGACTTTTGCAAAACAGTGAAGAAAATAAAACACTGAAATACCTACCCAATTCATTACAAAAATGTTTTTTGTTTTTTTTTCTTATGGCAATGTTAACAACGTATTTTCATTGACAGTTTTGACAACTGTCGCGATTTTCCCTCTTCCAATTGAGCAAAAAAACGTATAAAATCACTGTTTTCAGTAATCTTACGTACCGGTTTGTTGCATAATCATAATATCGTAATGGGCAACCTAGGAGATACCGTTAACTATATACTTTTTTACAATCCCGTGTCAACGGAGGTCGGAAAGCTGCTTAAAAGTACTGTAAGTATTTCAATATTTACTTTAAATGATATAAAACGGGTAAATCTTAAAATATGAAGTTATTCTCTCCTTAAAATGTAGTATTCGTACATAATTCCAACATTTTATCGATTCTCATAACCTATAATTTCGTCGCTATTGCGTTATATTGCATCAATCGTGAAATATCGTTGCGTTGTCGCCGGTTTATAATAATAATATATTTTACTAATTGCCCTATTTCTTTTTAATATGAAATAAAAATGGCGATACGGGAATTTTTAAATGAGCATATATTAATTCATTCATAATGATTTGGCTTTTAACTTGTGGAACTCCATTTTTATTTATGTATTAATTTTAAATCAAACACAGATTTTTTAGTCTACAAAGTTGTATTTTATTAACAAAAACACAAAAAATTAATATTGTGACGATTGTTTCGCCTTGTTAGGGCATTATCAAATGAATATGAAGATCAAATGGACTATGGTCCTTATGTAGCTATACAATTCTAAGTGACAGTTTTAACATGTGCAGCAATAATTCATGGGAGACAACAGTAGCTAATGGGGGATGTAGGTACGGTTTTTATGTGTTTTTATTAATAAAATACAACTCAGTAGACTCAAAAAATCTGTGTTTGATTTCAAATTGATACATACATTAATTCATCATCGTGTTTTAGGTAAGCTGATAAAATGGTAGTATTAAGCTGAATATTCGGTTGGCTTCGAAATAAATTGTGTCGAATTTGTTAAGGATGGGTCTCAGAAAGGGGTAGAGATGAGTCGATTAATAGGCGCTGTGGAGTAATTGGGCAGACACTCGTCTGCGAAATTGGCGTCGCAGGGTCCATTCCCGCCAAGTGCAAGTTAAATTCAAGAAAGATTTATTTGCAATTGGTCTGGGTATTTGTGATGTATTTTTCACATTTACCTTCCCTATCCTTACTATCCTACCTGCAGACTAGCCTCTAAAAGTAGAGGCTTTACAGGTTATTCCTTTAATAATAGAAAATAATTTTAGAAAACTAATTAACTTTGTGTTTGTCATACCTTTGCTGTATCTGGGGTTCCACAACAAAGAAGAGAACTTCCAAACTACAAGTTATACAAAATAGAGCTATTAGAAATACATTTCATCTACCGTACACCACTCATGTAAAAGACATTTATTTGAGCACTAACATAATACCTGTTGACGTTCTACGAACTTATGAGATTACAAATACAATCTTTCAAATAATGTTTAAATGACTCACAGCAACACCATACCAATTTTTAACAAAGAAATTCATAATCATAATACACAAGGACATAACAAAATACATATGGAGCCTACTAAATTTGATAAACACTACTAAATTTGGAGTAAGGTCCTTAAAATATTTTTTTTAATTTTATTGGAAGGAAGAACAACAGTTACAATATATGATAAATAAGAATACAAAAAATAAAATCATGAGTTCCAATTACAGTTCTTCACAACTATACATAAGAGAGGTCTATATATAGGAAGAGACAAGGATGGGATGGGATAAAGAGAAAACATATATTGCCCATATCCAAATGAACCAGCTGCCTGACATATATAAAATAGAACCCATTCGGGGATCCAAAATAAATGATCTGAAAAAATACTTTATGGAAAGATATATAATATATGTAGTGTTTAGTCATATTTTCTTATTTTGTTTTTACCTTATTTTATTTTATTTTATTTTATTGGAAGGAAGAACAACAGTTACAATATATGATACATACAGAATACAAAAAATAAAATCATGAGTACCAATTATAGTTCTTCACAACTATACATAAGAGAGGTCTATATAAAGGAAGAGACATGAGACAAGGATGGGATAAAGAGAAAACGAGATGGCAGTGATAGGAAAAGAAGAAAAGGAAAGGACAGGGAATAGAATTACTTTTTTAGGTTTATAAGATTTCGAACAATTTAGCTTTAAATTTTGAATGATTGGAGTAGAACATATCAAGGTGTGTACAACATTCATTAAATTTCCCACAACTTCGATAAATAAAGGAATTTTTCGAATAGTTCTTTGTTGGTGCTGGATTATAAAAGGTATGACTATGCCTATTGATTCTAATTGGACAGTGAAAAGGTATCTGCGCAAGAAGATAGGGGCTCTCAGTCATATTATTTATAACTTTATACAAAAAACATAAATCTGATATATTCCTACGTTTACTAAGTGAAGATAATTTATGGAAGGCTAAAGATTCTTCGTAAGAGTTGAATCTTAAATGAAGCTTACCATCCAACATTTTTAGAAATTTATTTTGAATACGATCAAGTTGAGCTATATATATAGCGTACTGAGGGTTCCAAACGACTGAGGCGAATTCTAGGTGACTACGAACATAAGCGTTATATAAAGTTACAAGAGATGATGTATTTTTAAATGGTTTAGTGGTTCGAAAAATAAAACCTAAGTTTCTGTAGGCCTTATTAACGCAGGCTTCAATATGTGAAGAAAACAAAAGTTTCTCGTCCATTATGATGCCGAGGTCTCTTAATTCAGTTTTCCTGGTCAGCCGACTATTGTTAATTTCATAATCAAACATAATTTTATTTTTTTTTCTTGTGAACGTAATGCTAAAACATTTATTAACATTTAGAAAAAGCTGATTAAGATTACAATAAGACACTAGATTATCGAGATCGTTTTGCAACATGGAACAATCGTCTATAAACTTGACTCGTATAAATAACTTGGTATCGTCAGCAAACATGAGAAAATTTTGATTGATATATTTGTTAATATCGTTTATGTATATTAAAAATAATAATGGGCCCAGGTGGGATCCTTGGGGAACCCCAGAAGGAATCATAATGTAATTAGAAGTAAATCCTAGAACCGCTACCGCTTGGCTTCTATTTTCAACATAAGAAATGAGCCATCTAAGAAGATCACCATGAATACCCATTTCGCGAATCTTACGAATCTAATGTTTAATCTTATGTTTTTTATATTTTCTCATTTGTTATATTTTCTCATTTGTTTATTTTAAATATACTTCTTACCTTATGTTTTTCTCATTTATTTATTTTAAATATGCTTCTTATGCCTATTTATTATACCTGTTTATTGTTTTTATATTTTGCCATGTATTAGTTTTGGTTGTTTTAAATAAAACTTTATTATTTGTGTTCCAGTCTTGTTAACCTTAATCCCATGTCCCAAAATGAGAAATAGAAATTACGCATCAGAATATTATATATATGACTTATGTAATATGTTTTGAAAAATAAATAAATATAAAAATTAGTAAATAAATTAATAATTGAGGTACAGATACACATGCTACTAGTGAGCATGCTTATAGGCATGCTCTCTAGCCTAGTGGTTCTTTTCAAGAATAATATGACACGTGTATTATAGAGTACTAAAAACGCACAATAAATCCCATTGAACGTATTTGTTTAGGAAAATAAATCGTTTCTTAACTAAATACATGATAAAAGTAATCATTTAAAAAACGGCGAAATACCGCCGCCAACGGGCGTCTCTTAGGAACAAAGTTAACGCGGTTAAAAGGTTAACCCCCCAGGGGTTCGGTGAGTCAGTCTCCGACACCCAACTTATTGTACAATATTATGAAAAAAGATATGACGTATAATATATTCATTTATTCAATAGATGTTTGAAAGGATTAAAGATGTTTGATTATTTGAAAGGAATATATAAAATATTATGAAAAATTATACAAAGAACGATGTATTCATTTATCCAATAGATCTAGTATATTATTTGAAAGGAATATATCAATCTAGCAACATTGTTTTTCCAATTAAGGGTTCAGTGAACGCGCATCTGAAACCGGTGCGATTCGGTACCTTCAACACTATTAAGAACTACTGCTCTAGCCTATATACATTTGCTTGAAATAAGCATCCTAGTTTTAAGCATGCTCAAATCAAATCCCCCAACATGCATGACATTTACTAGCCAGCTCTCTGTCGGCTCAGTGTAGTGAAAAATGGAAAACCAAGCGGTCCTTCGCACAGAACTGATCAAAATCATTCTTTACTTGCAATGCAATTTTTTCACAAAACTACATTTCATAAATGATTATATTGGCTATCAAATCTAGATTTGCATTATTTCTCGCTATATTGTTTTTATATAGGGACGGGGGTGTGCATTCCATATAGGCAGAAAAGCAGTGTCTATCCTAACTTACCCGCGTGACATACAAAAATTTTGTTAGATTTGTGAGCACCCTGACATTTCACGATCACATAGAGGCAGTCAGCGGTAATGCATTGAAAATGCTAGGATTTGTTCTGCGTACTGCCAGGGTTTTCGAAAATACCCGGGTGCTAAAACTCTTTATAACTCCTTGGTGCGAAGTAGACTCGAGAGTAGCTCGATGATCTGGGGGCCACACAAGCTTAAGTACTCTTTTATGGTAGAGAAAGTCCAAAAGAAGTTTTTGAGGTATCTCTACATGAGAGAGTACGGCTATTATCCTTGGCTCTACCCGACCCAGTTTCTCCAGGGTATGCATGGCTACAATAGTTTAGAGACTAGAAGGAATGTGTATTTGATTACGCATTTTTATCGATTGTTGCGCGGTATGATCGATAATCCTGAAATTATCCGGAGCATTGGTCTGTATGTTCCCGATAGTTACCTAAGACAGCGTCGGCATAGATTGTTTCACATTCCTATACACAGGACCAACCTGCCAATGGTTATGCCTGTAGGAAGAGCTACCGCTATGTTGAACAATATCACATTGGATATTGATCTGTTCCATGTGTCCGAAGGAGTTTTCCGAAGCGGGATTCTTCTACACCTTTAAGTCTTCTTGCTTACTTTTACTTTTAATATATACGCCTTGAATATTGTTTGTTATTTATATATTATTTTTTTATTGAATAAATTAAATTGAATTGAAAAACTCAACTAGTACTTACCCTACCTTACTAAGTAGTACTAGCTTACCTTACTTCCTACATCTACTGCCAACCCTAGTAAGTAGTACCTAGCTTATCTTACTTCCTACCTCTACTGCCTGCCCTAATTAATTCTCTGTGCACACCACTGTACAGGGGCGATCACGGATTACAGACGCATTTAAAATTAAATCATAAATTTACAAATTTGAATGTTTTCTCATCTGCCCAGCGAGACATTTTGGAGCAAAGTCGCACACCTACTACGAACAACTGATTGATACTAGCATACTCAGGAGGAAACCTGTTCACACTTGCTCAAAACACCTCCCCTCCAATTCAACCTGCGCTGCAAGTAACATGCCCAAAAATCAAATGACATTTGATTTTTGAGCACGCTCATTTCTAGGAAATTATGTATACACACGCTACTATGTAGCATTTGTTCAATAATGGCTTGCTCATGTGCTAGTAATGAGCATGTGTATCTAGACCAGAGGTGTCAAACTCAAAAGGCACCAAGGGCCGCATAAGGTATTTTGGGTATGCTGGAGGGCCACATCGAAAAACGCAAAAATCTCTTTTTCATTTTTATCTAAACTAACTTTAAGTGAATAATTTATCATCAAAGACAGTCATATGAGGTAATGATTAATGATTTTGTAAAAGAATATCATATCGCTCACTCCTTTCATAAATCGAAAATTGTCAATTTTCAGTTGTGCATGTTTTCGGAATGCCCAGAAAATGTACTATATCCCAGAAAATGAGGCATATTTTTAACTTAATATTTACCTGCTACAAGGCAGAAAATGTTGTTTTTGCATTTTGAAGAAAAGGTATTGTTTAATTATTTTTTTAAACAAACTAAATATTTTTCAAATGGTGAAAAAACCTTCAGGTTTAACCTAAAAAAATCTGTTGCACTGTGAAAAGTTCAATAACTGGCTTGATATTTATTTTTAATTCATTGTGTTATATTTTTAAACTTTAAAAACGTTCTCCTGAAAAATCAAGTTTTTTGATTTGTGACGTTCTTGAAAGGAGCGATATGTTCCGTACAAAAAAAAAATTTCAATGAAGAATTTAAAAAAATTACAAATATAACCACGGGCCGCAAAAACATACGGCCGCGAGTTTGACATGCCTGATCTAGACCTTTAGAGTCAATGAGTTCGTAAAATAATTTTCGTTGACAACAATAATTCTCTAATTATATCTATTTTCTTATCACACCTGATTATTCTTTGATGGATGGGTCGAAAGGTAACATTTTCGAATTGATTTTTTATACATAGTTTGTTCCGAGTAGTTGATGTGTTTGTTATAAACGTAATATCTGCCTTCTTTTCATACCCTATTAGTATCCTTAAATGAAAGAACGAGAAGACAAAAGTTCATTAGTGATCAGATCTATCAGATGTAGGGATTTTTGTAAAATTTTGTTTTGGTTTACTTTCCGCTGGTTTTCTTAGTTTATAAAACCAAACTGACCTTTAAAATCCCTGAAAATCATCATTTGAACTTTGCATAGGTCGCGGCATCGAATATATGGCCATTTTTAAGACTGGCGGGTATTTTAAATCAAACACTTGACATTTTTATATTAATTTTGAGTGACAGCTGCAATTTTTTGAAGAAAAAAATGCATCTTATAGTCCGTAAAATATTGTAATATTCCTTCTTCTAAACTTTATCTGCATAAGGCACTGCATCATATTTAAAAGCAGTTCATCTTGATCGTTAACACATGAAGGAAAGGTGATTAGCCCTGCGCTCTAGGTACCAGTCCAGTAATATTAAATAATCTCTAGAGTGAAAAAATCACATATTTATTTGACCTCCCCATGGGAATCGAACCCGAGACCTCCTGTACGGTAGCCGAGCATGCTGACCATTACACTACGGAGCTGGAATGGCAATACATTTACAGGACATTTAAATCTTCGATTCCAGGGTCTCATTCGTCCTAAGGGCGACCTCTCTCCCCCTCCGACCGTAGTCGTGATGCAGAAGCCGCTGTGGCAGCTGGCGCAGGAAGGCGGCCCCTGGGTGCGCCTGGGGGGGCTGCTGGGCGCCTCCGCCGTCGTTCTGGGGGCCTACGGGGCCCACCGGACCTACCCCGAGGGCCAGAGCGCCGACCTCAAGAGGATCTACGAGACTGCCAATAGATTCCACTTTATTCACAGCCTCGCCATACTTGCGGTGCCCCTGTCTAGGAAACCCATGGTGGTAAGACTAATTTATCTTCTTCTATTTGTATTTTGTCAGGTCAAGTTGTTCTTGTCTTGGGCAGCTCTAAACAGCGCCTCGACGGTCCTGATCCCCGTCCAATCTCGTATATTCCGGAGCCAGGAGATCTGTCTTCTGCCCACACGTCATTGACTCTTTATTTTGCCTATTATTAAATGACTACATTTTACCATTTTACCATTAGAAACATTGTTATTGAATCACTAGATATATCTATTGGTGAGATGAAAAGAAGCTTTTTACTGAGCAGAAACTCTTATATCAGTGTGTGAGGTCCGATTATAATCACACACATGAGAAACGCCAGATAATATCATTTTCATTTTTATTATTTAAGCTTATAATTTGACCACATAATTTATTAACAACATTTTGAGTGTGTCCAAAATTGGTTCATATATACAGAACTTCCAAGAATTTGAGTAGTGTGGTTGTCAATAATCAGTAGAATTGATGAATGTTACACGTGTGTAAAGAGATCACTTAAACCAACCTTTGACGGTCGTCAGCCCTGTAAATGCCCAGACTTCCATATTGTTCTTCATCTTTGATGAGATGTCAAAAAATAATATGAAAATAACTCCTGTAATTGGAGATTTGTACGCCTCCGTAGTGTAATGGTCAGCACGCTCGGCTACCGTTCTGGAGGTCCCGGGTTCGATTCCCAGGGGGGGGTCAAATAAATATAAGTGATTTTTTCTATCTAATATTTATTCAATATTACCCTGGACTGGTACCTGAAGCGGAGGGCTGATCACCTTTCCTTCATGTGTTTACGATCAAGATAACACTGCGTTTATATGATGCAGTGCCCTATGCACCATTGGGGTGCGGATAAGGGTTAAAAAAAAAATTTTTAAAAATTGGAGATAATCCAGATTTTGTGAACAATTATTTCTACAAACTCAAAATGTTACCATTTTCATTGTTTTTTTTTACATTTTTTATTGCTTCCATTTTGTTTTTTTTTGGACTGGACGACCTTTAAATTATTTGAACTCTTTAAATAAAAAAATAATATAACCTGACATTCTCAGTTCTGTTTTTGTGAAGAAAAAAACAAGCATTAAGTGGTTTTATATCCGTATTTCATAAAAAATTTAATAGATCCATTCATGCAATGTTATAGGATTCCTTTTGTATGTTAGTTGTAATTTCGACAGATGTGGATATTAGCTGATTCGCCATCAGTTGAGAATTAGTGAAGCCTATAGCTTTCCCCAATTGGACACATGTGAGAGTAATTGAGAATTAGTTCTCATATCGCGGGTATAAAAAACGTTAACTCGAAAATATTCAATTTTGGCTTAATGATGTATATTATAAAGTTTTCATCGTTCCATAAACTGGCAAAATACACTAGGTATTTTGAAATGTCATATATCGCTCACTCCTTTCAAGAACGTCATAAATCAAAAAACTTGATTTGTCAGGAGAACGTTTTTAAAGTTTAAAAATATAATAAAATTTATCAAAAATAAATGTCAAGCCGCTTATTGATCTTTTTACTGTGCAACAGACATTTTTAGGTAAAACCTGAAGGTTTTTTCTCCATTTGAAAAATATTTAGTTATTAAAAAAAAATAATTAAACAATACATTTTCTTCAAAATGCAAAAACAACACTTTCTGCCCTGTAGGGGGTAAATATTAAGTTAAAAATATCCCTCTTTTGCTGGGATATATTACATTTTCTGGACATTCCGAAAACAAGCACAACTGATAATTGACAATTTTTGATTTATGACGTTCTTGAAAGGAGTGAGCGATATATGTGGTTTTAAAAGACAATTCAACATTAAGTTTAATAGCGGGTTTGTTATTCAGGCTAAAAGCTTTAAATAACAGGGATTATTCAAACAGGGATTTTAGAGTTAACCTTTTTTTGCTAGTATACCAACGATATATTGTATAGAAGTGAGAACCTAAAATTACATTTTAATTTTGGACACTTCTAATTTAACCTGTTTATTATTAAGATTTTTAAAATATTATTTATTCATTCTCTTCATCAGACACTGCATTTTTCACCCTACGGATGATATACCGATATATACAGAGCATATATATAGAGCAGTGTTCTGCAAACTTTTTCTGTTCATGGGCATTTCGTCATAACGTAACACGATATGATGCGAGCATTCAGACAGTCAGTACAGCTAGCCGAGCACTCCATCCATAGTCGGATGCTCGGTGATGCTCACCGCGAGCGATGTTACGTTATGTTACGACGAAATGCTCCGGTCAATCTCCACCTTAAGAGGTACACCAATGATAAAAACAATGTTTATTTAATAAATATAAGTGATTTTTTCACAATAATATTTATTCAATATCACCCTGGACTGGTACCTGAAGCGGAGGGCTGATCACATTTCCTTCATGTGTAAACGATCAAGATAACACTGCGTTCATATGAAGCAGTGCCCTATGCACCATTGGGGTGCGGATAAGGGTTTTATATATATATATATATATATATATATATATATATATATATAAAGGGTCCGCCAAATAACTTTTTTTTTTTGAAAATGCTATAAAAAACATCGAGTGTAGCTTCGGCTGTGTGGCACGTAGCGCCGTCCTGTTGAAACCAAATGTTGCCAATATCCTCCTCTTCAATTTTTGTGAACAAAAATCCGTTCAACATGGCCCGATAACGATCGCCATTGACTGTAACGGCCACTCCTTGCTCATTTTCAAAGAAAAATGGCCCAATTATGCCTCTGGACCAAAATCCGCACCAATAAAATATGTTGAACGGATTTTTGTTCACAAAAATTGAAGAGGAGGATATTGGCAACATTTGGTTTCAACAGGACGGCGCTACGTGCCACACAGCCGAAGCTACACTCGATGTTTTTTATAGCATTTTCAAAAAAAAAAAGTTATTTGGCGGACCCTTGATTTTCAAAGTAATGTCGCAATATTTCCCAGCGTTGTTCAAGCGTATACACAACCATATTCGCTCAGCGGAAGGATAAAACTAATTATCTGTCAAATCAGACATGAGCTAAGTGTTACCATTCACGAAATAAGCACTAGTTGAAAAAAAAAACTTTAGATGGCGGACCCTATATATATATATATATATATATATATATATATATATATTAATATTGATTAATTATTAAAATTACGTTTAATGCAAAACCTAAGCCTGCTTAACTGAGCACAATTGATCAAAATTTTGAGCAATTGTTGATAAGGCTGCTCTCATCTCTTCGTTGATCCTCCACAGGCGTTCTCTTTTTTTTAAAAGCATTTAGAGATGAAAATCCCAATTCGCACAAGTAATTTGTGGCAAATCGTAAAAGAATTGCAATAGCACGCTTTAAAAACAGTGAATATTCATTTTTTATATGCAGCCAAAAATGTGCTAGATCTGTTTCGGAAAATTTTATTTTTAATTTCCGATCAGTTTTTCTCCCCATGAATTCTTCTTGCTCATTTATCGGTAAGTGGAAAATCTATTTTTTTAATTTATTTTTTTCTCCTTCCTGCAAAATCTGTTTTTTTATACCATACCCTTTTTTTATCTCTTAATGTTTTTAATAGTTATAACATAAATGTGGAATTGTTTAATTGGCTTTATTTTTATTAATGTAAAATTTTTTTTTAATGTAATGTAATGTTTATTATTGTTAATGTAACTATTGTTTATTATATACTTTTTTTAAATGTAAAGCTGTACAATTCCCGAACAAATAAAAAATAAAAATGACTTTCCGCGGCACGCCAACTAATCACCACGGTACACCAGTGTGCTGCGGCACATACTTTGCAAAATACTGTATTACATATATCGCTCACTCCTTTCAAGAACGTCATAAATTAAAATTCGTCAATTTTCAGTTGGGCATGTTTTCGGAATGTCCAGAAAATTTACTATATCCCAGCAGAAGTGGCATATTTTTAACTTAATATTTACCCGCCACAGGGCAGAAAGTGTTGTTTTTGCATTTTGAAGAAAAGGTATCGTTTAATTATTTTTTTAAATAAACTAAATATTTTTCAAATGGAGAAAAAACCTTCAGGTTTTACTTTAAAAGATCTGTTGCACAATAAAAAGTTCAGTAAGTGGCTTGATATTTATTTTTAATATATTGTATTATATGTATTTTTAAACTTTAAAAACGTTCTCCTGAAAAATCGAGTTTTTTGATTTATGACGTTCTTGAAAGGAGTGAGCGATATGAGTATCAACTGAGAAGAAGCATCTATATTGATATATCATCCATAGAGGAGTATTCCAGTATCTGATAGAATGAACAATAAAACGCTTTATTTATTTCATTTCCAGAGTGGTTCCCTTTTGACGTTGGGCACCGTCCTATTCTGCGGCGCGTGTTACTACCACGCCTTCACCGGACAGAAAACATCACAGAGATTAGCCCCCATCGGAGGGACTTGTTTGATCCTCGGATGGTTGTCCATTATTATTTAAACCATCCTCTAAATATCCATTTAAAACAACACAGGATACTGCGCAAATGGTACACCTAGATTGATCGTTAGAGTCGGAATCCAGAAATAATGCATCGTCATACTCGCGTTATTTTCCTTACATTTTTATGTTTTCCTGGTAGCTCAGAAAATGTTAGTAACATAATGTCTGGATAGAAATGGTATACATATGTAGTTTATGTAATTTTAACATAGATTCACAATATGTTGAGTGTGTCCAAATCTTTGTTCACAAATCTGGGTTTGTCCACTTGTTAGTTATTTATACTGACATCTTAACATAGATGAAGATATTTTTATTATTATTATTTAAAATCAAGTTATATTTTTATTTTTACAGTTCTTATTTACTTGCTAACTATTACCACATTATGTTTTACAGTAAAAAGAAAATAATTTATTTGAATTTTCTTGTTTTTTTTTTTTATTATATGCACAAATATTTTAATTTTGTACTATTTTCGCCTAAGCAACTCGTTATCAAAAATAGGTATCAAATTGTGGTAGAGTGGGTTCGAACCCAGAAACTCTGACTCAAGAGTCCGCTACACTAACCACGGAACCACAACCAGTCAGTTATTTTTCAAGCACTTATCGTGATTTTATGTTATTGAATTTATTATTATTATGATATATTTTTTTTTAATTGAATAAGAAAGTTGAGAAACTAGTCTCAAATAGCTTTGCAGATAATTTAAGTTAATTTATATAACAGAAATTCACTGAGTTTCAGAATTTTGTGAGACTAGGAGAGTAGGGAATGTCAACAACAACAAAAATACATGTTTTCCCCTATTTTTAAAGTGGATAAGACGTAACACGTACATTTGTATGTTTGTATAGGTAGGGCGGTTAATAAATAAAACAGCAATTTTTTTTGTTTCTTTGTTTATTACATCCATCATTACATTTCATCACAAACTACTAATATATTTTTAAAACTTTTTTACAATCCGTACTCTAAACACACATACAGAATAAGACAGTTTACACTGTAAGGACGTTTGTGCACTACACGGAATTTCACCGTCCGGCACCTCAGTTAGCGTGATAAAACGATGATTGGCTTGTGCTTTTGTCCATCTTTCTTCGGATTGGTGCTCTTGATCAGTGCGTGAACACGTTTCCGTCCTAAGTGTGTTAATATTTGGTGCCCTAACTTATGATTTTTCATTTTACAACCTAAAACCTAAGGGCGCTTGTCCACTACCCGGAATTTTACCGTCCGGCAGTCCGGTTTTGAAAAATTAAATCGACTACGACAGTTTAGTGTGATCGAATTTACGCGCAACGTATTCACGCACCGATCAAGAGCTCCGATCCGAAAAAGGATGGACAAAAGGACATCCATGCCAATCGTCGTTTTAAAACGCTAACTGACGTGCCAGACAGTAAAATTCCGTGTAGTGGACAAGCGCCCTATCTCAATTATATAATCACATATTTAATATATCATTAGATTAAAACCAATATTTTAAGCTTTTCCACTTTTTTTATTTGACCAGCGACCGGGTTTCGTCGTTACCGACATCATCAGACTGGTGGGAGGCTATACAAATTGTTATGTTATATATAAAACAAGGCAGGAGTTGATAACCATGATTTGATATAATTTTATTGAGAAATTAATTTAATTTGAGTGAATTTAAGTATTGTATGATATTAAAAATATTTTTTTATAATATATATAACGTGCTCTCAATACAAAAAAAAAACCTTTATAAAAAAAATATTTTTAATATCATACAATACTTAAATTCACTCAAATTAAATTAATTTCTCAATAAAATTATATCAAATCATGGTTATCAACTCCTGCCTTGTTTTATATACAACATAACAATTTGTATAGCCTCCCACCAGTCTGATGATGTCGGTAATGACGAAACCCGGTCGCTGGTCAAATAAAAAAAGTGGAAAAGCTAAAAATATTGGTTTTAATCTAATAATATATTAAAAATGCAATTCCATCACGAAGTGTCAGTGGATAATATAAATCTATTAATCACATATTTTGATATTAAAAAAACATCTAGGAATGTATATGAGGAAATATTTATCGTAATAAAAAGTATTGTCAGCAAACTCGCTACTGGTCAGGTTAAATGAATAAACTTTAACCTACTTTGTTTATATTGAAATGTAACATTATGTTGTATTATAAGTGTTTTTATTATATAGTTTTAAATACCAATTTACAATCCATAATAATGATAAATGTCTGTATTCTCTCTAAACGTATAATATTTCTAGATAAATGGAATATTCTAGAATTACACATGTCATTAATAGGAATAAATTATGGTAGAACATAGCTGTGTTTTATTTGAAGTGATATCCGTTACCAACCTACAAATGCTATAGTAACCTTTCTTCATCCTTAGTAAACAGGGCTCTGGACTCTCCTGCCTTGTTCCCGGATCCGGTATAGAACCTTTTGGCTTCCATTTGGATCACCACATTGAACAAATAGTTCAATTTGATCATCATTATTTTTAATTTAAATTTTACTTATTTCATTTTTACAATTTCTATGTTAATTTTAAGAATTTCTACGTTATTCTTGTATATATATCGCTCACTCCTTTCAACAACGAAATATATATCAAAAATTGCCAATTTTCAGTTGTGCATGTTTTCGGAATGCCCAGAAAATTTACTATATCCCAGCAAAAGCGGCATAGTTTTAACTTCATATTTACCCGTTACAGGGCAGAAAGTGTTGTTTTTGAATTTTGAAGAAAAGGTATTGTCTCATTTTTTTTTAAATACTAAATATTTTTCAAATAGAGAAAAAAAAACATTAAGGTTTTTACCTAAAAAAATATGTTGCACAGTAAAAAGTTCAATAAGTGGCTTGATATTTATTTTAATACATTTTATTATATTTTTAAACTATAAAAACGATCTCCTAAAAAATCAAATTTTTTGATATATGTATGACGTTGTTGAAAGAAGTGAGCGATATGTCATTGTCAAGAATCAAGGATTCTTGCTGTGAATTTTTGCGATTATAGATTTTTTTTAAATAGTGGTATTTGCCAAGTAAAAATAATGATGGAAAAAAACAAAGTCCACAAAGTGACTGCCGATTCAATTAATGAAAAAGTTTTATTTAAATGTAAAATTGTTAAAATCGTTTTTGCAAAAATGGTCCATATGTTTAGTTGACATAAGGTGTGTTTTTGCCTAGAATTTTCACTCATGAATTACATGAAATTATAGTAACTTTAAACATAAATAAACTCTAAATAGACTTTTACAATAAATATTTATATTTCGCACTAAAAATTAGTTAAATTGATTTATTTGTGAATAAATTATATTTCACTTATTTAAGTGCCATATATTATTTTGTTTTTATTTAGGCATTTTGAAAGGAGCTGGGAGTTGGCAGTTGAGCCTTGCAACTTCCATAATCGGATTGTTCCATATGCTCCACATAGGGATCAGCTTGGATGAAGTAACTTATGGACTGAGAAAGGTTATCATAATTTTTGTTGGTGACTTTCACCTACTGAAGATGGTTGATGGTTGGTTGATACCATTGTCCTTCTTTTTACAACGTTATTTTAAACTAACGACTAGAGATTTTCATTTCAATTATGAATATTTTTTTAAATATTAAGTACATTAATTCTAATTTTAGAAAATTTTAAGTAAACACCAGTTTAACACATTGTTTTCAGGAAACGCTTAAAAGTGTCTTATAGATACTGTTGGTAGAGAGCGGGAGACGCTTATATGCGATCTATTTGCTTACTTTTGGTAGAGCGCGAGAGACACAAAAAAATATTGTACAGATGGGAATTGGGTTTGCAGTTACTTGTGATTACGATACTAAGGATGGGGCGGTAGACTGTCTGAGCATAATTAGGGTCGAGGTTGATGAATATATTGATTGAACAACCACATTATTTAGATTTTGAAAACTTGCATGTACATTGCAAGTGACAATACTGTTTTTTTCTGAATAAACTTAATGGGGGACTCTATACTTGAAATAAGTCAATTAACAGAAGCCTTCATTATTGCATGTGAAATTCTTGTTTCTTTTGTTGGCATTGTATGTCCATTTTATCTCCCACAGAAGTTGGCATTGGAAATTCATTTTAGCTATGATTTACAATATGGTTATATCATTATTTGTGTAGGTCCTCACCAAAACGTTACATTTCCATTATAAATGATTTTAAGTAATCAGGAATTCTAGCGTGTAAAATTGTTACGTTTTGGTGTGATTCAATGATTTCATATTGGTTTAACACAGGATTGGTCACGTTTTGTTGCAACTTTAATTAAGATTTCGATAGAATACAGTAAACAGAAGAGATTTGCATTTAAATAATTTTTTGTGCAATATTGGAAATATAATTTTTTGGTGAAGACATCCACATTTTGTCTTTATATCATGTTATTTGTACGGCTCGCAGCGAAGGTACTGAATCTAATCATGAATGCATTTTAAATTTTTTATGTGGTAATGGTTTTGAGGTTATGTTCTAGTTGCAGTAATGGTTTTCCGAGGTGATTTTGCAGACTTGGCACTCGACACGGCAACACCAGATGTAGCGACAGTGACAGCGCTCCAGTCGGGAAGTTTCTTGGGTTTTATAGCCTCGACCGCAGCACAGCGAGCGGCAACTGGATTCCCCGTGTGTCAGCGTTCCGTTGCACCATCTGAAATGGATTTCAACTCCAATTTCAGTGTTTCCCTGACTTGTTATATTTGTTAACTAATCCCAGGATATCTAACTATCCTAGGAATTAATTACATCACTCAATGAGTTCATAGGATGACAAAAAGTCTACACAATAGTGCCGGTTGTTTTTTTTTTTAATTTTTTTAAAATAATTATTTGTGTTTTTATTATATATGTTATATGAAATGTAGATTCTCCAGTAAAAATTTACCTGGATAGGTAGGTGCTTAAGCGTAGATAGTTAGTCACTTGACCCTGGGATGGGTAGGTACCTAAATGCTGTATATCTATCTATACATGCTATACCCTGTATACCTATAGATGCTTAACTCTAGATACGTAAATAATTGACCTTGGACGGGTAGGTACTTAACCCTGAATAGGAAGATGATTAAGCCTAGATAGGTAGATACTTGACTTTGGAGGGGTAGGTAGTTAACCCTGTATAGGTAGATACTTAACCTTGTATAGGTAGATGCTTAACTCTGTAAAGGTAGGTTTTTAACGCTAGAAAGTAAACCTGGATGGGTAGATGCCTTACCCTAGGTACGTGTTTAACCCTGTATATGTAGGTATTTGGAAGGAGTTTGGCATTGCTTGCCAGACGTGTTGGTGAGTTTGGGGTTCCAGGACGACATAGTCGCTGTGGGGGGTAGAAACTGGCTGCAAGCAGAAACCGACCGGAGGAAATGGAAAGATACGGAAGAGGCCTATATCCGGCAGTGGAGGACAGAGGGCTCATAAAGAAGAAGTAGGTATTCAACACTGGATGGGTAGGTACTGAAAACTGGATGGGTAGGTACTGGACACTTGATGGGTAGGTACTGGACACTGGACGGGTAGGTACTGAGCACTTGATAGGTAGGTAGGTGCCTACCTGCCCACGGTGCCCAGGCTGCCCATGGCCGGGTCCCGGCGGCAGTAGTCCGGGCTGGGCGACACATAGAGCAGCGTGCGCGCGCGGCGTGGTCCGGCGTGACGCCGCACGCGCGTCGCGCCCGCCGTGCGCGCCAGCAGCGCCGCTCCCAGCGCGCGCAGCGGCGCCAGCGCGCGCCAGCACGTGCGCACGCTGCAAGACCCTGACACGCCGTGGCACTTGCACTCCACGCGCAAGGAACGTTCCGCCACCTGCAATATAATAAGTCAACAATCTCCAAACGACATCTAAGTATCTAACTTCTTCTGTGCGTGTCATGTCAGGTCCCCCTGACGTAGACTATCACTTGAGAGTAATTGTCCTTGTCTTGGGCAGCTCTAAACAGCGCCTCGACGGTCCTGATCCCCTTCCAATCTCATATATTCCAGAGCCAGGAGATCTGTCTTCTGCCCACACCTCGTCGATTCACTATTTTGCGTTTAACTATCTTTAACTTAGTAAATCAAGTGACAAATTTATAATTTAAATTAAGAAGCGCGTTGAGATGATTTGGGTATTTGAATCGAATGAGTGAAAAAAGAATACTAAAACAAATTTATGAGGCAAATGTAGTTGAAAATAGAAGCACAAGGAAGACCAAAAAAAATTGGCACGATCAAGTATTTCAAATACTCGATTATAGTCAGGTCAGGAGTTGGAATAATGGCAGGGTATGTACATATAAGACGATGCATGAATGTGTAAGATGCAAAGAATGTTTGCTAAGACAGATTGGTATGGTGTTCTATTCTCTCTACTGAGTTAGTTAGTTCGCCTCATATAGCCATTCTTAATTCACACGTCCAAACCAATAAGTAAAAAAAAAAAAACATTGCTTTACTTTGCGTCCAACTTTGCTGTTCTGCAAATTGGCCATCAAAATATAGGGCTGCAATCTTTGTAGCTTCTCTTCAAGCGTTTCCTTTGCACTGTATGCCTTTCGCTGTCTTTTTCCACCTTTTTGCTTCTTCCTCCGTTTCGTTTCCCTCCTAACCAACGTAGCCGACTCTTCGACATCCGATTCTTCACCATCCAAATCATCATCGTCTTTATCATTTTCTGGTTCTTCTG
Source organism: Brachycentrus maculatus (assembly GCF_059751285.1). Classification (NCBI taxonomy): domain Eukaryota; kingdom Metazoa; phylum Arthropoda; class Insecta; order Trichoptera; family Brachycentridae; genus Brachycentrus; species Brachycentrus maculatus. The sequence goes on from NW_028281135.1 coordinate 1,168,356, forward strand.
TCGGTTTGGTTATAGCGTCTGTCGATTCAGTGTTGAGATGGTCAATTTTATCTGTTGTTGTTTGGATTTTAGCTTTGCTGGATGTCTCGATCACGTTGCCGTCCTTGTCAACTCGCCTGTCCGCCGTGTCGTATATCCTTATTTCTCTCTCTTTGTCCTGTTTGGTGAAGAAGTCCTCGTTGTCTGGGTCCTCGGTGAACTGCTTGACGAACCTCCCTGCCCACTTGAGGTTGTCGGAGCAGCCGCCCCACTTGAAGCCCCTCCCGGGGCGCTCCCGCGGCGGCTGGCCGCAGGTGCAGGAGGACAGGAGCCCCGAGGAGCAGGCCCTGGACATGGTGTGCATCAGGGCGGCAGCGCTCAAGGCGTACACGAAGGATTGTTCTTTTGTTCCTGAAAATCAGAAACATTGATAATTGCAACTTTTTTTAAATGGAAATCCCTAATAACAGAACACAAAATATAAAAGATAGCTCAAGGAGGACACCTCGCTAGGGGTGCCGGAGTCTGCAGGTGCTATAATCTGCAGGTAAAATACCCGCTTTTAAACTCAATGTTGAATTTACTTTAAAAACAACATTAATATAACATTTCAAACTACATAGTGTATTTTTTCAGTTTATAGAATGTTGAAAACTTTATAATTTTTATTATTTTTTTATTTGGGTTAACAGCAACATATGTAAAACAAAACAATTAAAAGGTAAACATTAAACAAGCCAATTATAGTTAACTACAGAAACAAAGATTAGTACAAAATATTTAGTGTAGATCTAGCAAATGAATGAATGTGTGTGTGTGTGTGTGATGTTGATCCAGTAGGGACATACATACAATGCAGAGAAGCATAGTTTTAAAGATCCTGAGAGGACAATATGCTCACCATTCGACTTTTCAACACAGATTTTCCGCAATTGAAACTGTCAACTTGGCTAAAACATGAGTTGTCATTAAGTTCAATAATATGCATCATTAAGTCAAAATTGCATATTTTCCAGTTAACGTTTTTTGCCAGTACACCCACGAAATATATTATAGATTATATAGAGTATGTTTAATGATAGCAACGCCATCTCTTGCCAAGGTCAGGTATATGTCATACAGCCCCGGTATGATATTACAGTTTATTGATATTAAGCTTTGTCAATGACATCTAATATACGTTGGTCTGCCAATGATATATCTCGATAATAAATCGACAACGCATCAATCTTATTCCTTTTCACGTTAAGTGATTCCTTTCGACTTAAGATTCTGCCAGAGTGTTTGAGTACTCTTCATCCAATCAGACATGCCCTCACCCTATCGTAGCGACCCCTGATCGCCATTCAAGCTGAAAGTGATTTCCCAGCCTGAGAAAAGTACTCAAAAAGTTTATCCAATCCACACGTACTAGATAAGTCATGGTACAAAAGTTTTCACCCTTTTTTAGTAAATGGTTTGGCGTTTATATTACCCAGTGCCTACTGTATCAAAAATCCAAGTCGTGATCTGATTTTGGCAACACAGTTTCTGATGATAACAATAAACTGAGTTCGAAAATTTTCATGTAACTACTACTTCTACTACTGATCTTTTTTTGTGCTTAGGGCACTGTATCAAATTGATCGTTTATCGTTTCGTTTGGAAGGCAACATCAGATACGATGTTGGATTGAAAATCAGTGTCGTATTTTCCCCCCTGTTTTTGCCGATTTAAACATTTCATTTTAGCATTTTATTTTATCTTTACATATAATTTATTATTATATTTTGTCCGCCTCCGTATTGTAATGGTCAGCACGCTCGGCTACCATACTGGAGGTCCCGGGTTTGATTTCGGAGGGGTACATAATTGATTTTTTCACTCTAATATTTATTCAATATTGGACTGGTGCTTGAAGCGGTGGACTGATCACCTTTCCTTCATGTGTTAACGATCAAGATAACACTGCGTTTATATGATGCAGTGCCCTATGCACCATTGGGTGCGGATAAGGGCTAGAAGAGATCGTATTTCGACTGTGTGACGAAAGATAATATGAAAATATACTGATATTTTCATATTATCTTTCTTCCATACATTATACCCTATTTATGTACGCATTTATTATCTAGAAAGCACTGGATATAGGGTTATCTCCGGGTTATTGTCAGCGCCAGACGGAAGACAGCCCTCCGCCCTCCCGGCTGGATGGACTAATGAATAATGTGATTAACGTTTGATTCGGACATTCATCTCTCCTGGAAGATTAGAAGAAAGATTGGATTATATGTGAGATGCCGATATCGGGGAGGGGAAACTCGATCACTTATAAACTTTTATATTGAAACCACTCTGAATAGCCTCCGTCATTGAAACACAACCCTTCCAGATGGGAGAATAGTTCGACTGTAAGATATGGTCCGACTCCGCAGTATAATGTTTAGCGCGTTTAGCTACCGTACTGGAGGCTCCGAGTTTGATTCCCAGGGGGGTAAAATAAATTAACTACTGTATGTAGAACATGGCCGACTTACTCTCCTCATTAACCCTTTAATTGACCTCATTAAAAAATCATATTGGCCTCCAGCAACTCGAGGAATTTTTTAGCAAAAATATGAGAAAAACTAAGATATTCTTAGAAAATTAGATTTTTTTGGATAGGTAGCAAATAAGTATGCTTTTTTATGTTTACAAATATATGAAGAAACAAGTTAAAATGAAGAAATGTGTCCGTGCACCCTTGGATTTTGTAAACGATAAAATGCATGACTATTGTTCATGGCGCCGCTGGGGCGCCTAACGGGTGGAATTAATATTTCATGTGGCGCTGTAGCGGCGCCTCTGGAGTGATAAGAGTTAAAATATTAAAAAAAAACACACACACATCAATCTGGGAGAAACATTAGGAAGAGTCCAAACAGCATTGATATAAAACACATACACACATTTTTACAATTTACAAGGTAACAATATTTCTTCGTAAACCACGTGTTTAGAAATTTAATCACACATTTATATCATAGTCATTAAGGAGAAAGTGACCAAGTGCATTGTTTAACAAAAACTTAGTCATTCACTATTTGATATCTTACTAGCTTAATACACCCTGAACAAATCTCAAAGGATTTTAAACTTGGAAGCATAATATATTGACTTGGTAAAAATGACTTACTGCATTGATGTTTATTTTCTTGCCAAACAAAAGTGACCTAAATGGCCCTCCTGAACTATTTATATCTCGTCACTTTCTCCTGTACGACTACGACAAATAAATGTAGAATTCAATCCAAAAAACCGTGTTTTATTTTGGATATATTACCCAACAATTCAATATGGAATTCTACCAACTGTCTGCAGTTACAATAAACATAGTATGTTTGTGATTAGGTCGCTACCCAGCAAGAGGTCCGGCGAGTAGTTGGGCGCCAGGTCGAGCGAGGAGCAGTTCCAGCGGCGCGCGGCGCTCAGCTGGCGGCAGGTGTCGCGCGTGTGGCGCGCCGCGAGCCCCAGCGGCTGCAGCGCCGCGCAGGGCGCCACGCGCAGCGCGCGCGCGAGGGCGCAGCGCCCGCGCCCCGCCGGCGGCACCCCCGACCGCAGCGCCCTGCACACAAGTCAGTCATGTAACCTCTCTCTAACCTCTCTTATTTCGAGTCAGACTCGACTTAGTATTTATTACGGCAACTCAGAGTTGAGTAAGGCTCGACTTTGTATTTATTATGGCAACTCAGAGTTGAGTAAGGCTCGACTTTGTATTTATTATGGCAACTCAGAGTTGAGTAAGGCTCGACTTTGTATTTATTATGGCAACTCAGAGTTGAGTAAGGCTCGACTTTGTATTTATTATGGCAACTCAGAGTTGAGTAAGGCTCGACTTTGTATTTATTATGGCAACTCAGAGTTGAGTAAGGCTCGACTTTGTATTTATTATGGCAACTCAGAGTTGAGTAAGGCTCGACTTTGTATCTATTATGGCAACTCAGAGTTGAGTAAGGCTCGACTTTGTATTTATTACGGCAACTCAGAGTTGAGTAAGGCTCGACTTTGTATTTATTATGGCAACTCAGAGTTGAGTAAGGCTCGACTTTGTATTTATTATGGCAACTCAGAGTTGAGTAAGGCTCGACTTTGTATTTATTACGGTAACTCAGAGTTGAGTAAGGCTCATCCGCCTTTGTAGTGTAATGGTCAGCACGCTCGGCTACCGTACTGGGTTCGATTCCCAGGGGGGGGGGTCGAATAAATATAAGTGATTTTTTCACTCTTATATTTATTCAATATTACCTTGGACTGGTACCGGGAGCAGAGGGCTGATCACCTTTCCTTCATGTGTTAACGATCAAGATAACGGTGCTTCTATACGATGCAGTGCCCTATGCACCATTGGGGTGCGGATAAGGGTTTGAATGAATGAATATATAAATATAAATATATATATATATATATATATATATATATATATATATATATATATATATATATATATATATATATATATATATATATATATATATACGAGTATCTCCTTATAACCCTTACCCGCACCAAATGGTGCACAAGGCACTGCATCGTATAGAAGCACCGTTATCTTGATCGTAATACACGAAAGAAAGGAGATCAGCCCTCCGCTTCTGGTACTAATCCAGGGTTATATTGAATAAATATTACAGTGAAAAATCACTTGTGTGTATTGGGCTCTCCCTGGGCATCGAACCCGGGGCCTAGTACGGTAGCCGAGCGTGCTGACCATTACACTACAGAGGCGGACTGTCTATATATATAAAGAAATAAAAATCTATGTGTAAAGTGGGTAGTAAACTTGTTAACTTTTCATTGCAATGCCATCCCTAAACCGGTCCTAATAAGGAACGCGCGTATTGCAAAGGTATCATAGATGAGATTTATGGCGAAACCAGACGAAACGCATTAACATTAACTGAGAGCCCACCTACCTACACGCCTCAACGCGCCTCGGAAGGTGGCACGCTCTACTAATGTATGGGCCACATGACAAGACGAAAATCAACGTTTCCGCATTGTTCCAGTCACTGGATGAAGATTTACGAGTAAACTGAACTTTCTTTTTATATGATTTCGAAATAACACGGTGCAAAATTGAAAATGATGCGGAATGCATCGAAACACGTGTCACAGTCGATTTTCAGAAATAGTGGTATTTAGTAAGTAAAATTTAAATTAAAAAAATACATATGAAAATAGACTGAATACAGTCGAAATTCGATCTCTTCTAACCCTTATCCGCACCCCAATGATGCATAGGGCACTGCATTATATAAACGCAGTGTTATCTTGATCATTAACACACGAAGGAAAGGTGATCAGCCCTCCGCTTCAGGTACCAGTCCAGGGTAATATTGAATATATATTAGAGTGAAAAAATCCCTTATATTTATTTGACCCCACCTGGGAATCGAACCCGGGACCTCCAGAACGGTAGCCGAGCGTGCTGATCATATTACACTACGGAAGCAGACATTACTTTCTATTATTACAATCTTAATTGTCCATCAAACCTCATCCCTTAGTTTTCCCTCTACCTCCTTCCCTAAACTCTCTTTTTCCTTTGCCTTCCTTATTATCATCGATTTATAATTTATGTTTTTTTTTTTTAATTTTCAATTACCTACCCTCTGATTGCAAACAGCTATATATGGTATCAAACGTTTTAACCAATATCACTGGTCTGTTTTTGGTAGGTTGGAAGATATTGCTTTTTAGCAGTAAGCCCGCCAATGTACTTACTTCTTTTCTGTACATGAAGTTAAAATAAATAAATAAAACATTCTCTACATTATGTCGGGTTGAGGTCCCGTGGTTAGTGTCGCGGACTCTCGATTCTGGGAGTTTCTGGGTTCGAACCCACTCTACCACAATTTGATACCCATTTTTAAAAATGAGCCGCTTAGGCTCACAGAAATAGTATGAAATTGAAGAATTTTGGTAAATAATAAAAACAAAAATATTTGTTTTATTTTAAAAATATATAGATAATGAAGAATATGGGATTCAAAGCTTACGACCTGTCGTAATAGTGCCTGGCTATAATTTTTTGACATTTTGAGTGTGTCCAAATACTTATTCAAATACTTTTTCTCTTAGTAATGCATATAAAATTAAAATGTTTTCAGGCGTTTTCACTGGAATGTAAGAATAATTCAGGGTGCGGATCTTGCATACAAATAAAAGGGTCTCTGCTAAAAGCTTTTCTCAATCTCACATAGATAGCTGTTGTGAACTCATATATTCTGTGTCACGAGATTGATCAATATATCTAGGAGTTCCGAAAATTTGAGTAGCTGTCAATCATGGGTAGAATCATTCGTACTTGTCTTAGGTACATAAGAATCATAGGTCTTGCACGTGTAAAGTTATCACTTAACCAGCCTACAACAGGTCACAAACCCGGTAAATGCCCAGACTTCCATATTCTTCCATTACTTTTATTTTTATTTTGATATACTTTTTTACACGATATCGCGTAGAACGAATCCACCGTGTAAATGGGGGGTTCACTCCATATTATACAGGTATCGACGCAGGCGGACTGTTGCAATTTGAATTGCACTCCGTCATTTCACATTGTAACTTGTCACCTGCTTCCATTCAATGTTAAATCATTGAGTCAATTATTTACAAAAACATTGATTTATTCATTGATTAAACATTCCTATTTATCTTTATAAATATTTTTTTTTACATTTTTGATATTTCAACATAGATGAAGAGGAATATGTAAGTCTGGGTATTTACAGGGCTTATGACTTATCATAGACTGGTAAAGTAATAACTTTCAATCGCTTTTTTTTTTTAACTCTTTATTCCAGCTTAACTAAGTGGTGGGTGCAATACTTAGTCAGCCATATATGTTTTACAACATTTTATTTAAACAATGAAATTAAAAATAAGAAACAAATAAGAAATTGAAAGAAAAAATAAATAAATAAAAAAAAAATAAAAAAAAAATAATAAAAAAAATTGGAGAGATGTAGACGAAAATTAGCTCGCTGGCAAACGCAGCACTGCGCTCCAGTGCCGCCACATGTCCAGCCCCCATCTGTGCTCCACAAGCCGCTTTATGATGAGGTTGGAGCTCTTCATCAGCCTCTCCCGGAAGCCTGCCACTCGGTGCCTTAACAGGCCATCCCAATGTGGTAGGCGTGCTGTGGCAAACATACCACTCGCGCTGCAGTGTCGGGGTAACTTTATTAAAGCTCTGTAGCCGTTATTGTAGCATATTTTCATGCTCTTTAAGCTTCGTTGTGTAACCTTACACCATAGCTCGCTGCCGTATTGCTGCGTACACAACACTTGAAACAGCTTTAAATCAACATTCACTATTCTATCCATGATTGACAACCACGCTACTCAAATTTTTGGAACTCCTACATATACAATATATTGATCAATCTCCTGACCCAGTACATATGAGTTCAAAATCCATCTATGATAGATTAAGGAAAGCTTTTGTTTAACAGAGACCCTTTTATTTGTATGCAAGATCCAAACCCCCGATTATATTCACATACTGAGAACCGCCGGAAAACATGATTTTTATTTGGTGAATGTTACATGAGTGTAAAGTGATCACTTAATTGGTTAGCTATGACGGTCGTAATTCCTGTTAATGCCTAGACTTCCATATTCTCCTTCATCTATGTAGAAATGTCAAAAAAATAACGTTTTTTTCTGGAATGTTTTTCGCAGATGTGCCACAGCTGGCACATTTTAAAAACTTTATAAAATAAAACAACTTTGTTTTTAACTACTTTTTTATTGGTACACTTTTTATCCAACCGGTTCTTGTCGAAACCGGTGGAGAAAAATGTGTACCAAATAAAAAAGTAGTTAAAAAAAAGTTGTTTTTATTTTATAAAGTTTAAAAAATTATTATTAATTGCAGATAATCCAGATTTCTGAACAAGTGTTTGGACACACTCAAAATGTCGTTCATAATTAATTCTTAAAGTAATGAACGTATTGCTTTAATCTTCTTCTTCTTCTTCTGCTCGGTGTAGTATTATTTAACTAAAGAATTATTCAACTAAAATTATACTCCGAGACGCACGCGGCGTTCCATCCTCTCTGTATATCGTTACGGGAATGGCGTGATCATTAAAACGTGAGTAAGTTTAGAATTGAACGGAATCGCGTTCATTATTTGGTAGGAATATTCCATTGTGCGGGGAAAGTGAAGTTGTTTAGGTTTTCCTCCGGTCCTTTGTTTCGTCTGCATTGTTTGTGTTTTTCTTATTCTTATTTCGATTCATTTACCATTTTTTCCTCCCATTAGAGAACTGCACCACTACCGACTCCGCCTCCTCTCCTGAACCACCCCGACACGGCCAGGGGCACTCAAGCAAAAACCTATTATACTCTAAAATATTACAGGACCAGTATTAGTTAACTAACTTTAGTCGAAACTTAATATTGTGTATCCAGGTAAAATTTTACGCAAACTTTTTTTGTTCTTCTTAAAACACCGTTTTTGCATTGAAAAAACAGGTTTTTCTTCGAAATGATTATATGGTTTTGAAAAGAAGAGTTAAAAACATATGTATTTTATATATATATAAAACATATGTATTATATACATATATATATATATATATATATATATATATATATATATATATATATATATATATATATATATATATATATATATATATATATATATATATATATATATATATATATATATATATATATATATATAATATATATATATATATACATATATATATATATATATATATATATATATATATATATATATATATATATATATATATATATATATATATATATATATATATATATATATATATATATATATATATATATATATTTATATATATATTCCAAAAAAAATATCAAAAAATATATTCTTTAAAAAATCGACCATGGAAAGACGTGTTACCTCTACGGTGGTCGGCGTTTCCCAGAATGTAAAATAATCCTTTATCGGATCTGGCATATATCGAAATAAAAGGGCATCTGGAAATTAAAAGCTTTCCCAATCCAATCATAGATGACTCTAGTCAAACTAGAGAAGTGAAATCTGCAATGTCATGAAATTAATGACATATGTGGGAGTTTCAATAATTTGAGTAGTGTGGTTGTCAATCATGGGTAAATTTGGTGAATGTTACTATGACGTTCGTTAGTCCTGTAAGATGCCCAGCAGACTTCCATATTTTTCTTCATCTATGTTGAGATTGAATAATTCCTAGGGGGGGTCAAATAAATATAACTTATTTTTTCACTCTAATATTTATTCAATATTACCCTGGAGTGGAGGATGTGTTTATATAATGCAGTGCCCTATGCACCACTGAAGTGCGGCAAGGGTTTGAGAATGAATGAACATCGAGATGACGTCAGTTTAGCAGCCCTGGATACTCTTCTAGCCCCGCATCAAATATCGCTCAATCATCATCAATGTACCATCTCCCTCGGCTGTCTAGAGCCCCCTCTCTCCCGTACCTACTCTCTCCTGTACTGCCCGATACTGATCCCTCCACACTCCAGACTATATCCAGATAAACGCGCACTCGACAATTGTACGTCACAGGCATGCCTCCGCGTGAGGTCGGCGAGACATTAATTATTAGAATAATGGTGTATGAACGTCGTAACGTAACATCGCTCGCGGCGAGCATCAGCGAGCATCCGAAACTATGGATGGAGCGCTCGGCTCGGTGTACTGACTGCCTGAATGCTCGCATCGTAACGTGTTACGTTACGACGAAATGCTCCGGTCAGTCTCCACCTTAATGTATGCAGTAAAATTAAAATACATAAAACTTGTGTGCGACCCATCACGTCATATGGCTTCGAATGTAAAGCGGACACCGCAGTAACAAAAACCGCGCTAAGAGTGTCAGAAATGAAGACTCCAAGGAGTATATCTGGCAAGAGTCTACAAGATGGAATAAGGAACATCCAGGATAAAGGAAATATGCTAAATCGAAGATGTTGTAGGTGGTACCAAAAAACACGCTAAGAGTGCCTGAAATTAAGACTCTAAGGAGCATATCTGACAAGAGTCTACGAGATGGAATAAGGAACACCAGGTTAAGAGAAATATGCGAGATCGAATATGTACTTCGGTAGTAACAAAAAATGCGCTCAGAGTGTTAGAAGCGAAGACTCTAAGAAGCATATCTGACAAGAGTTTACGAGATAGAATAAGGAACACCAGGATAAGGGAAATATGCGAGATTAAAGATGTCGCTAGGTGGGGAAGGCAACGAAGAAGACAATGCCATGCGCATGTGAGGAGAATGGAACAATCTAGACTCCCCCACATTGCATTATAGACGACTCCCAGGCAGACCGCCACAGAGATGAAATGACAGCTGGGAATTGACATCACAAGAGGCTAATGTCGCTTAAAAATAGACCATAAGGCCTACACCAAGAAGAAGATAATGTGTGCAGGGGAAGTGATTTGCTTATGAATGTGCAACAAATCCAATCACATTTTTCAAAATTTATATTTAAAAAAATATGATAGATTAAAAAAAATTATGCAATCCTATTGGATTGCATAAATTTTTTGCCATATTTGGCAGCATGGTGCGATCTATTTCAGATCTAACTACTTCCATTATCCATTTATGAATATTCCTTTTACATTTAGTTTCTCGTTTTAATGACTTTATAGATGATGGAAGCAGGTTGTACAACTTTATTGCGTAAAAAGTTTTTTTGACCAAAAGAGAAAATATTTACATATCGTAGTCGTACAGGAGAAAGTGACAAACTAACAAAACGTAAAGTGTTCAGGAGGGCCATTTAAGTCACTTTTGTTTGGCAAGAAAATAAACATCAATGCAGTTAGTCATTTTTAACAAGTCAATATATTATACTTCCAAGATTAAAATCCTTTGGGATTTTTTTCAGGGCAATATTAAGCTAGTAAGATATCAAATAGTCAATGATCACGTTTTTGTAACAAAAAATGCACTTGGTCACTTTCTCCTGTATGACTACGATATATACAATTGGTTTGTTTTTGTAACCCCCTGTAAGTACCGTTACAATGGCGATTATTAAAACATCCCCCTGTTGCCGCAACTCTTAAAATAATTTTAATTAAAGTACCCCTTTATTTTTATATTGCGTGAAATTTCGAGTTTGCAACACGTTTGCGACATAAACTTAGAGGGTCCCAAATTCTGACATCTGTCGCCATTTTCGCTAATGCTCCGTGTCCCCCTAATTATTCGATAATCATTTGGTCATTAGGCGCTATATCCTCGTGCAGTACTTTCCAACTTCCAGAGCATTCGAGAGAAATTGGCTTAATTACAATCTGATAACTGTAGCAAATATGTATATCTAAAGTTGCACTCGGATACTCTTTGGTTTTTACGAAGTACCATAAACAAAAACAGTGCCTTCTATATTATATTTTTAGAAAATAATTCATGTAGGTACCTAATTTAAAAACGTTAAATAAATTTGATATTATAACACGAATTTACATTCATGTTAAAATATCAAGAACAAAAATATATATCTTTTTGGGTACTAACCATGTATAAGCAGTGGCGTTCATATAATTTTCTAAAGGGGTAAGTAGTAAAAGTGAGTGGATAAATTTTATATACTTAGTACATAACTTATATCTTATGTAAACTCACAGAACTAAGATCATACACCTAAAGTAACTTCATTGATAACTTGTTATCATTGAATTCATTAAAATTATGACTTTAACGAGATGGCAAAGTTTTTTCCTAGAATTTTCACTCATGAACTACTTATTAAATTATAATAAACTTTAAATATAAACAGTAAATCTACTCACAAGTAGGAATAGGGTATAAAACTTTTAAAGTTGAAGCCTAATTAAGGCAGTGGACGTCATTTGGACGTTTGGTAATTTAAAAAAAACAGTAGATAAAATATGGTCGTTGTACCTACCTACAAGAAACGCGAGTATAGTATAGTAGGCACTGCTTTTTTACCTTAGTAGGCATGTGTGATAATTTTTTAAAAAAATAATCACTTTTTAAAATAACTTATTTAATTAATTCAGTTGAAGCAGCTCTCTGCTCCGATTACCAACCACTTCCAACCCTCATCCGCACACGATGGTGCATAGGGCACTGCATTGTTAAACGCAGTGTTTTCTTGATCGCCAACACTTGAAGATAAGGTGATCAGCCCTCCACTCCAGGATAAAATTGAAAAATATTAAAGTGAAACAATCACTTATATTTATTTGATCTACCCCTGGGAATCGAACCCGGGACCTCCAGTACGGTAGCCGAGCGTGCTGACCATTACACTACGGAGGCGGACAGAATGAATACCAATCACATTCTCTTTATCAATTTGTTTTACTATTCTTTCTTCACTCATTAGATTATTTGTATAAAAAAGCCGCTATATCGTATTTCAACGAAAAATGTTTTAAATTGGGTTCCGTTAATGAGTGGTTCGTATAACATGCAATATATATTGTGTGCTTTTCGCTTTCATAGGCTTTCCGATAATAATTCACGGTAGGTAATTGGTTCAATTAAGCACCATTTTGCGTTTTACTAATTGCTGCTCCTAAAAAATCTTCGTTATCCTAAAGTATCACATTTCAAAATTATCCTGGCTCTATGTAATGAAGAAAAATCATTTTAAGTTTACAAAATTCAGATTCATTATTTACCAGCTGTACCACGCGACGCGGTGCTGTGTCTAAGTCTGGTTAAACGGAAAATATAAAAAAAAAATATGGCATACGTTTCTGACATATTTCATTTCACAGTGAAGCATGTCGGGAAGTGTGTCGGGTTGTAGTCCCGTGGTTAGTGTCGCGGACTCTTAAGTCAGTGTTTCTCGGTTCGAACCCACTCTACCAAAATTTGATACCTATTTCTAATAATGAGCCGCTTAGGCTCACAGAAATAGTATTAAATTGAAATATTTGTGTAAATAATAAAAACACAATTATTTATTTTTTTGAAAAAGAAAAAAAATAAATAAATAAAAAATCTATGAAGTAACAAAATTATGCTAAATGACGGCAGCTGTCAATAATAACGCCGTCCGCCATGAGCAATATTGCGTGATTACTATTACGTTCAACATATGGTGCCTAAATTACTGTAAATAATAAAGTAACAAAGGTCATTTGATAATAAAGTCCATCTGATGGTAAGGGCTATTTTTTTATAAAAGCCATTTGATAATAAAGGCTTTTGGAATATAAAAATCGTTTGATAATAAAATTCAAGTTAGGGCCATTTTTTTAAATAAATAAAACCATTTGATAATGATGATAATAAAGGCCATTTATAACAAAACCCCATTTATAATTTATTATTTGATTCCGTTTGATAATAAAGCCTATTTTATTATAAAGACCATTCGATAATAAAATACCATTTGATAATAAAGGCCATAGTAAAAGACTATTTATAGTAAAGCCCATTTGATTATAAACAACCATTTGATAATATAGGCCATTTGATAATAACCCCATTTGATAATAAATATTTAAAAATGTGAAAATACCCTATGCTTTGGTCGACAGAGGTGGACAAATATATAATTAAAAAAATAAAATTACTTACAGCCATTTGATTCCCAGAGCCGGTTGCAGTATCAGCAACGAACAAACAACCCAAAAAAATAACTTGGGAAAATTGTATCCATTTATCGAAAAAAACATTTTCGGGAAATTCACATCACATCACTAAATCACGGAAATCTAAAAAAATGTATATTAAATATTAATTTTATTTTAACTAGATTATTTATTTAGAAAATAATATTAAAATATTTAAGACTTTTTTAATATATTAAAGTTTGAATGAGTTTTGTATTTTACTATTTGTAGTTTAATTATTTTTTAAAAACAGGATGTGTAATGTTTTTTTTTTTTTTTTTAATATTTTTACGATAGAGTCAGTTTTAATTATGTAGCATGAGTACTTTTCGTGATTTTTTAAAATATATTTTTTGTTTTATTAATACAATTCGTTTTTGTGCAGTCTCAAGCACAGGTCATCACCGCTCAGAGGGTGGATTACGAATGGGAGTTTGAGGTTCTGTTATTAGATTCACAATCTGTTTGCGACTGTCGGTAAGTGGTTGTGCGAATACAGCACAAAAGTGTGCCCAGAATTCCGTATTAAAAATGGGGCTAGTTTAAAATTGGTCAATTTTTTAAAACATTTATTTATTTTTATTATATAAATAGATACGCTATATTAAAACCCTCATCCGCACCCGATGGTGCATAGGGCACTGCACCATATAAATCTTGATCGTTAACACATTAAAGGAAAGGTAAGAAGGAAAGGAAAGATCAGCCCTCCGCTTCAGGTGCCAGTCCAGGGTAATATTGAATAAATATTAGAGTGAAAAATCACTTATATTTATAATTGACCCCCCCCCCTGGGAATCGAACCCGGGACCTCCAGTACGGTAGCCGAGCGTGCTGACCATTATTACACTACGGAGGCGGACAAAAGTATACTATATACATTTATTTAAAAAAAAATAAAAACATAATTAACGTACGTCGTACGCCTCGGAATGCTAGACTTACATCTTCTTTCATATAAAAAAGAACGGTAGATGTTTCATATCAAGTTTAAACACCAATTTTTTTGCCATATTTTATGCGACAGATTTTTTAAAACATGTTTTGTTATGGGAAAGAACGTTTCACATAACGAACTTGCTCCTGGAACGAATTAAGTGCTCTATGCGAGGCATCACTCTATATAAAATAGTTTAAGTCTCCTAGTTCATAGGTTGGCAAAGTGTGGCTCGGGAGCTATTTATTCTGGCTATTTATTTTTAAATATTATTCTTCTTATTCTTCTTTTTCTATATCCTAAGGATCTGTTTATGCCTCCGCTTGTAGCTCTTGGGATGTTGACTCCCAGCTGTCTTTCCACATTTTTGGAGGTCTGCCTGGGGGTCTGTGTCCTTCGGGGACTCCTTGAAGGGCGATACGTGGAAGTCTGTCATCTGACATTCTGTTTACATGATCATTCACGTTTTATGATCGTTGTCGTCCCCACCTCACGATATCCTCCGTCTTACACATGCTCCGGATGTCGGTATTTCTTACTCGGTCTCGCATATTAAAAACATATTACATATATAATATTCCCGATGAGAAATTTCTATTTCACATTTCTCAGGGACACTGGGCTTAACGTCAACAAGACACAAATAAGAAAGATAAAAAGATAAATAATTAAACAAAACATGGCAAAATATAAAACAATAAACGAGTATGGTAAAAAGGTAAATAATAAAACAAAAACAAGGTAAGAGCGTGTTTAAAGGAAACAAATGAGAAAATACAACTAATCACTAACACAAATATCTTTCTAATAATTAATATTTTTATTGAAAAAAATATTAATTGAAAAAGTAGTCGAAAGTATAAAGTATTTTTTCAGTTTATTCATTTTGGAACCCTGACTGGATTCTGTTTTATATGTCGCTCACTCCTTTCAAGAAACTCCATAAATCAAAAATCGTCAATTTTCAGTTGTGCATGTTTTCAAAATGCCCAGAAAATGTACTATATCCCAGCAAAAATGCCATATTTTTAACTTAATATTAACCCCCTTTAGGGCAGAAAGTGTTGTTTTTGCATTTTGAAGAAAAGGTATTGTTTAATTATTTTTTTTTAAATATACTTAATATTTTTCAAATGAAGAAAAAACATTCAGGTTTTACCTAAAAAGATCTGTTGCATAGTAAAAAAGTTCAATAAGTGGCTTGATATTTATTTTCAAAACATTGTATTATATTTTTGAACTTTAAAAACATTCTCCTGAAAAATCAAGTTTTTTGATTTATGACGTTCTTGAAAGGAGTGAGCGATGTGTCAGGCAGCTGGTTAAATTGGGTTTAGGCAATAAATTGCAAGGACCGTAGGTACTCCAAACTTAGTTGTGTTTTTCGCCTCCACGTGTATTTTACTGTATGTCCTCGTGTATGACGTACGCTCGTATGTGTAGGGCGGTTAAATAATAAGTTTGCCGACCACTGTCCCAGTCTGTAGGATTTTCCGTTTCGCTAGATAATCCCCGGCCGTCTGCATTCCGGGCACACAGTGCGGACAGCGCGAAATAACACCCAATATCGAGATATTTGATACTGCTCCCTTAATCCGGATTATCTGGACAAACTTTCGACTCGCATCCCCTGCGATATGAGTTCGGAGTTCGGGGCCGGGCGTTCGTTATGATGCACTTATCCCTTGGCAACAATATATAGTACCTAGTGTCTAGTACCTACCCATCATGAGCGAGAAATCAATTATTTACAGCTTTCTCTGTGTATAAGACGTGGGGGGAAAGAGTGAAAAATAAAAAAATAAAAACAAATTAAATGACGATTTATTTTTCTTTATATAGGTCCGCCTTCGTAGAGTAATGGTCAGCACGCTCGCTGCCGTTCTGGAGGTCCCGGGTTTGATTCCCAGTAAATGATTTTTTCACTGCAATATTTATATTCAATATTACCATGGACTGGTACTGAAGAGGAGGGCTGATCACCTTTCCTTCATGCGTTAACGATCAAGATAACACTGCGTTTATATGATGCAGTGCCCTATGCACCATTGGGTGCGGATAAGGGTTTGAAGATTATATAGGTGGACCAGGAATTGAACCATTCAAGCATTTTTTTTATTTAAAAATATGTTTCCGTGGTGTAATGGTTAGCGTGTTTAGCCTCCGTGCTGGAGTTCCCGGGTTCGATTCCCAGGGGAGAGTGAAAATATATATTACTGATTTTACACTCTTATATTTATTTAATATTACCCTGGACTGGTGCCTGAAGCGCAGGAGTGATCGCCTTGCTTTCATGTAAGTGACGATCGAGATAACACTGCGTCAATACGATACAGTGCCCTATGCACCATCGGGTGCGGATAAGGGTTAGAAGTAGGAGAAGAAGAAAGTAATTTATTTATTTATTTAATATACATGCAAAGGAAATAAATATATAATTTAATTCCTTTGCTAGACATTTCTACTTTTATCAATCTTAAAAGTAGTTACGCTGTTCTCTCCAATAAAGAGACTGAGCCCTTGTGCTTGGAGAGGGCCTGAGACTCATTGTTTATGCTAATGATCACTCAACTCAAGATAATAGTTTTTTTTTCTTTCTTTTTTTTTCGATTAACCTGTATAAAAGCATTTAATGTTTTTTTTAAATTTTAATATATTCACTGTCTTATATCTGTACGAAGGATATTTTGTTCCCAAATATTTGAAGTTCTGTTGGAATTGTTTGGTATTGTATTTTGGTACTGTAAAGTCATTTTGCTATCCCGAAGATGAACTTTTTTTGATGGATAAGAATTGAATTTTTTTTGAGGAAAAATTTATTTACGATTATAATTTATTTTAAATAAAAGTTGTTAAAATCACAAAATATATTCGCCATCATTATTGACAGCCATGATTTTGTATATGTTCAATATTTCTTGTATAAAAAATCTAGCGGTTTAGAACTAAAATAATGGATGAGGTAATTTTAAACATTGACTTCATTGTGCAATTATTATCTTTCAGAGAAATGTGTGTTGAGATGATTTGGATATGTGGAACGAACGAGTGAAGAAAGAACGGTAAAACAATTTTAAGAGATGAATATAGTTGGAAATAGGACCAGAGGAAGAGAGGGAAAACTTGGCATGATTAAGTACGTCAAATACTCGAAAGCGGTCAGGTCAGCAGTCGAAATAATCGGCGGTTATGTATGGAGAGATGCATGAACGTGGATGAGGCGACAGGCTAGTGTGGCGTTCTATCCTTTTTTGAAATGTCACGTGATCACAGGGGTGCGGTAAAATACGCAGTTTGTGGTGTCTATAGCAATCAGTTTTCCACAGTGCCAGTGCTGCCATATATACAGAGTTATCTGTATTGATACAGATTTTAGGCTGCCGTTACAGATGACAGATTTTACTCTTAGTACTTATAGTTTTATACAGATTTTTGGAATTGGACATAATATATGATAAAACAGAAGAATGAAAATTATGTAATGATTCGAGCATGACGTAATAAGTAGGTGAGTATTTGTTTTATATTGGAGTGCGTTTTATTTATAGGTAGGGTACTATTTTGTCTTGTCATGGAACATTACGCAATTTACTCAAGTTTTCCAATAAACTACCACAATTTTTTGGTTCTAAAATTTATTTTTTTTACCGATTTTGGGTTATTGATTCTATACAGATTTTTTGGTTTGACATATGGCAACACTGATGGCAAGCACAGTTCTCCCGACCGCTCCCGACGATTGCAAATGGCTATATAAAATAGTTAGTCTGTGGCAAATGGCCGCGATCGATCGTCTTGGCGTTCATTATTGCTGCATTTGTGTCTGATATTGAATTAAAAACATATTCAATTAACAGTGATTGATTTAGAAAGTGAAGTTTATTTGAAAATTGAATTGGTAAGTAAATTTCGTATTTATACCACAACTTTGATGTTAATATAAGTTTAAATCTCATTTGGCTTTTCAATAAATCGTTGACACTTTTTAGCTTATATAACAACTCATACTTATCTCTATTCTATTTGAGCTGTGCTTATGTTACCTGTATGATAGACACGTGTTTTATTTATAACAATACTTAATATTTTCAACAAAATCATTGTTTCACATTTTAAGTTATTTTTCGCTCATGGGCTTACTTACGAAAGATGATTTCGACTCAAATTTCTGTTCGTTTTCGTTATCACATTTAATAATTGTAATAAAAATACACTATTCATGTTGAGTCTATCAGTAATCGAGCTCAAGATATGAGATGTGGAGGCCAAATACACGTTGGAGGCTGACCAAATTTAGCATTCTTAAATTCCTGCACCTTCTTCTGTGCGTGTCATGTCAGGTCATCCTAACGTCGACTGTCACTTGAAAGTAATTGTCCTTGTCTCGGGGAGCACTAAACAGCGTCTCGACGGTCCTGATCCCCGTCCAATCTCGTATATTCCGGAGCCAGGAGATCTGCCTTCTGCCCACACCTCGTCGACCCTCTATTTTGCCTTTATGATTAAGTGCAATAGCTAATACTTCTCTCCTCTCCGCATATGCCCCAGATAGGACACCTTCCGGACATTGATATTTTTTTATTATTTGCATACATCACAATTTATACATATTTAGAACTTTTTTTTTTGCAGAGACCCACCAAGCCACCTTGTGTGTCTTATCGGTGGTGTTCTTTTTTAACACATTTTTTATTGTTTTTAACGATTTTAACCTAATATAAAGACAAAAAAGAGAAAAAATTAAGAATATAAACATTTTACAATTTTCATAAAATTTACCCATTCCTTTATATTGCCTTTGTTCCATATTTTATTTTGACCTCTAACATCCGTCGGCAACAAATTAAAAATGTTCGGAACGATATATTGCGGTGTTAGACTCCCATATTTATTGTTAATTCTTGGGACTATCAAACCTTCGTTGTGTGCAAATCGTGTATCATGGTTGTGTACTAAAGGATTTCGATATTTTTGTCTAGTTATTTATTTAGTTTGTTTATATATCAGTCAGCAACTGTCTCCCTGCTCTTGCTCTTTGGAGAGCACATTTGCGTCGTTGACCATATCGGTCCATGAAATGAGTAGCATTCTACGATGTAGCCACATCTTATCTTCGTTTCTTTGTTTTATTACAGGTGATTTACAAGAACAAAATGGGAAGATGTTGCAACACGGTCATACGAAGCGACAGATGCACAGTACGCGGGGGAGTTATAGATATGCCTTGTGAAATTCCCAAGCTTTGCGAGGGAGCGATTCCTACAATATTTGCGAATATTCTCAAGTATCTATCAACCGCTCCCCAATCACCTAGAAGACCTGCCGATGTGGAGACGTATCTGATGGAGATCCCACTTCAAAACAGCCTTGATAACCTAAGAAACTATAATATATATGATTTAACAAAATTATTTGCTTCCGTAAAGAAGACATCAATCAAACCAGAATGGGGTTTAACAGAGACAGCATTACATCTAGTTTTGTGTTTATTTGACTTAAATGATACGCCTTGTGGTGTTATCAAAATAGTGAGTGATTTAAAAATATGTTTAGGTAATAAGTTGGATGTAGAAAGTCGACATCCAAGAAATATTAGTGCAATTAATAATGTAGATGATTTGTGTGAAAGTTTGATGCGAGGCATTTTAGCGAGGTCGAAAATTCAGTTCCGTAATAATAAGTCACGGGGTGACTTAAGTGCGTCATCCGATATTCCCGCTGCACTACGCGGATTACGCCCAACGCCTTGACGTGATTGCTGCTCGACTCCTTCCTGCCAGCTGTTACCATCCCCTATCGATTTAAATTAGGCAAAGGCAACCTTTCCTAGGTCTGGGACCAAATTATCATTCTGTCTCCGAGCTTTTAAACATAATAAAGTAATACTAACACAACAATTTTTTCATCAACCCCGATCCTAATTATACTCAGACAGACTGCCGCCAGACCCTCACTATACTGATAACGCCTTGTAAAGGAGGCAAGCCTGATTAAGCCTCTCAGGAAGCAAGCAGAGTACATTGCCTAGCCAACTGAATCGCCTCATCTTGATGACAGTTGTGACCAAGATTTGCTGCGTCCTAAGCCTTATCTCTTCTTTCCTCACAAAGTCAAACCACCGCACACCTAAAATTCTCCGCAGACACCTATTCTCAAAGCTCAGTATACAGCCGCTCTGGGTCCTTGTAAGGTGTTTCCCATGTTTCTTAGCCGTATAAGAGAACAGGAGCAATGCAGGCATTGTATAAGCAGCATTTGGTCTTCACCATGTATAGCTCGATCTCTAGACAGCCTTCGTACAGTTAAATGCGGAACCTGAGAGTTCTAATCACACTCCCAGTTCCTTTTGAAGGCTGCCATTTTCAGGTACACCCCCAATTACTTGAAACTGTCAACCCTTTTGATGAACTGGTTACTCAACTCCAAGGGTTGCTGGGCATCTAGGCATGAGTTGCCGCAGGGCCAATCACTGCCTCCTTAAACCTTGATTACGACAAGTCCATAAAATGCCTCAGACACCGGCTTCTCTGGCACCTCCCGACCCAGCTGTGTTAATCAGACTGCTATAAGAAATGGGCTCCTATCCAATAACTCATCTTTCCGCATTGGCACGTACAATGTGCAGAAATTATATTGTTAAGTTAAATTTTCTATGTAATGTTAAATGTGGATACAAAAATAAATAAATAAAACAAATTACTTGGTGTTTATTTTTCTTCATCTATTATATTCAAATTGCACTTTCAGTGTTCTAATATAAACATTAATGGAATCGAAATGCAGCAGGACCTCTATAATCCGAATGTCAAATATTTAGCCCTTGTTCGGACTAGTGGAGTGTTCGGATTACAGTACAGAGAATCTGTGGGGTATTTTTTTCAAATAAAACTAATATGTATTGTGATATTTCAAATGTATTAATTCAACTTTTTTAAAGAAAACAAATATTTTAGTAGGTCGAATTTATTTAACCCTTATTTATGGTGACTGCAGACAGTTGGTAGAATTCCAAATTGGATTGTTGGGTAATATATCGAAAATAAAACAAAGTTTTTTGGATTGAATTCTACATTTATTGTGACAGCAGACGGTTGGTAGAATTCCATATTGAAATGTTGGGTAATATATCCAAAATAAAACACAGTTTTTTGGATTGAATTCTACATTTATTGTGACAGCAGACGGTTGGTAGAATTCCATATTGAATTGTTGGGTAATATATCCAAAATTAATCACGGTTTTTCGAATGAATTCTACTTTTATTTACATATATATGATGATATGTGATGCTTTTTCTTATCAAGAAATTATCAAACACATGTGTTTGATAATGTCGTAATAAGACAAAACGCGTCACATATTATTTATATCGTATTATCATATACATCGTAATTATACAGGAGAAAGTGACCAAGTGCATTTTTTACAAAAACGTGATCATTGACTATTTGATATCTTACTAGCTTAATATTGCCCTGAAAAATATCCCAAAGGATTTTAAACTTGGAAGTATAATATATTGACTTGTTAAAAATGACTAACTGCATTGATGTTTATTTTCTTGCCAAGCAAAAGTGTCTTAAATGGCCCTCCTGAACATTTTACGTTTTGTTAGTTGGTCACTTTCTCCAGTACGACGACGATATGTAAATGAAAGTAGAATTCAATCCAATAACCGTGTTTAATTTTGGATATATTACCCAACAAACATTATTGTGTTACTTGCCTTATTATTTCATTGTCATTTCCGTTTTGAAGGAGCGCGGGAGGGATGAGTGGGCCTTCGGATTACAGAGGTGTTCGGATTAAAATAATATTCCAGATACATATCTTTCATGTTGTGATTATAACTTTGTAGTAGTAATATCTACCAAATTAAAATTTTCATTTTACTTGGTAATTACCATTTTAATTAATATTCTTCAAAATCTATTGTGACTTAACCTTTTCTAAATGTCATTATTATAATTATATAATAATATGATAGGCACCGTGGCGTAGTTGGGTAGACGCTCGACTGTGAAACTGGCGTCACGGGTTCAATTCCCGCCAATTGCAAAATGAATTCAAGAAAGATTTATTTTCAATTGATCTGGGTGTTTGTGATGTATTTTTCACATTTACCTTCCCTATCCTTACTTTATACTATCTGCAAACAAGCCTTTTAAAAAAATAGAGGCTTTGCGGGACATTTCTTTTTAACCGGATCCACGCGGCTCGCATAACCGTTTGTGTTTTAACAAAACATGCCCCATACGCGGCTGACATAAGCATTTGTGTTTTTACATTGCTCCAAGTTTCGAACCTCAGTTCAACTTAGAGGGATTTTTTCATGGTGTAGAACTTTGGATAAAATAATACGTCAATCCTTGGCCTTATGACATCTGTTGAAATATCTGACTAATAATTTGTAACATCACAAGGATAAATAAAAGAACAGATCCCTGATTTTTCTTGCGGTCGGTAATTAGTCCGCGCCATAATCACGCCGTATATCTGTCTCACTCTCGACGCTACGCATCGCCAGTGGGTAAGAGTGACACACGATGCGTGCTTTGATTTATTTATGTTACGATCTTATTTGTTTATATTACGATATATTTCAAGAATAATGTGACACAAGTGTATTATAGAGTACCAAAAAGGCACAATGAATCCCATTGAAGTTTTTGTTTAGGAAAATAAATCGTTTCTTAACTAAATACATGATAGAAGTAATCATTTAAAAAACGGCGAAATACCGCTGTGCACAGGCGTCTCTTAGGAACAAAGTTATGGCGGTTAAAAAAAAATTAAAAGTAATATTTTCATTTGTTTTTTTCAACATTCTTAATTTCTAGCACTGACTGTAATTTGGCGTTTGCCCCGCCATTTAAAATGGTGAAAATTGAATCCTTTCACTTCGTTGTGTAGATAGCTTTAATTTTTTTTTGTTTTATCCAAATTACAAGCCGGCACGAATACAGGTATGCAACCAAGAGTACCTTTGCCACTACTGCTATTCTCCTTTCCCTATCTGGAATTCCTCCTCCATTTCTTTTCCCACATAGCAGCAATGTCTCTCACCCTGCCTTTTATTCTCCTTTAATTCTCCAATCGGTCATATGCATTGTAATGTAAAAAAACAAAACAAAAAATATGAATTCTCAACAAAAATGAGGAAAAATATGGAAGTCTGGGCATTTTCAAGGCTCACAACCTGTCCATTGGCTGGTTCAAATGATCGGCCAGACCTCTATATTCTTCTTCATCTATGTTGAGATATCAATAAATAAAAAAATTGATATAAATAACTCCAGAGTGGAGCAATTCCAGAATTTGTGAATGGAAATTTTGTGAAATAAAACAAAATCATTATATTTATGAACACAGTTTATTATTTACATAATTTACAAATTTATTAGGGTAGGAAAATTATACATTCAAATTATAATTGGTCAATATGCGGCAAATGCAAAACTTAGGGCAATAGGTATGTGATGACTGCAAAATTAAGGTCAATAGGTTTGTACCAACTGCAAAACTTAGGTCAATAGATATATCGCTCACTCCTTTCAAGAACGTCGTATTTCAAAAATCGATTTTCAGTTGTGCATGTTTTCGGAATGGCCAGAAAATTCACTTTATCCCAGCAAAACCGGCATATTTTTAACTTAATATTTACCCGCTACAGGGCAGAAAGTGTTGTTTTTGAATTTTGAAGAAAAGGTTTTGTTTAATCATTTTTTTTAAATAAACTTAATATTTTTCAAATGGAGAAAAAAACTGTGCAACGAAGTGCTGGGAAGGCGGTCCTCCGAGCAGCACCAAGTAGTGATATTCTTCCAGGAGGCGCTGTACGCTTGGGCTAACTCGAGGCTCATGTGCATTTTCACACGAGAGCATCACTTCTACCGGGTAAGGAAGCCGGCAGGCCGACTGCTGCAGGCTTACTATCAAGCCAGGAGACTAGAGAGGAAGATTGATGCTTTTGAAGATTAGACGCTTATCGTATAATAAATGACATTTATTATATACATATACATTATTGTACAATAAATAAATTGATTGAAGTCGCTCACTGACCGCCGAAGGGAACAGTCGCGTGCCGATACGCTCCGGGTTTCACCCGCGTTAAGATTAGTACGGGTTTTACCCGTCATTACAGTGTACTGTGTTACCTGGAAGTGTTTCGTTTTCGTTCTAGTGACAGGGTATTACCCAGTGGTGTTTGTGTGTGTGCTGTGACTCAATTAGTATGTAATATGTAATAGTTAGTAAGTTGTGGAATGCGGGAAAATGCCCATAAATGGCCACGTTGAGGTTTGCCACCCAGTTTGCCACCAGGTTTGCCACCCCAGGACAGCGCATGAATGCAGGATTGCGACGTGGAATGTAAGAGGACGTATGGATGAAAAAATAAATGAACTGCGTGATATAATGGAAAGTAAGTGTTTGGTTTTGTTATGTGTGACTGAAAGCTGGAAAAAAGGTAGTGGATCGATGGAACGCGACGGCACTTTGATTCTCTGGTCTGGACTCCCGGAGTCAGATAGAGCTTGTCGGGGCGTCGCCGCGTTTCTATCACCCAGGATGGTAGAATGTATGAAAAATCAAGTTTTTTGATTTATGACGTTCTTGAAAGGAGAGAGCGATATGTCAACTGCAAAACTTAGGTTAATATGCGTCAACTGCAAAACTTGGGCCAGTAGGTATGTAGTAACTGTAATTTTAAGGTCAATAGGTATGTACCAACTGTAAAACGTAGACCAATAGGTATATGTGACAACCTATCCCTCAGTCACCTTTTACAAATTTGCAAACAGATGATGGTGTCAATACATCTACCATTTCCATTTCACTAAATATGATAATTAATCATATTAAATGCTTACCAAATAATGCCAAGGGAGGTAGTGATAACATTCCCTCGTATTTCATCAACATGTGCTGTTATGAAATTGCCAAACCACTATTTATAATTTTTCAATTATCATTATGTGAAGGTGTTTTTCCTGATCGATAGAAATGCGCCCTTATAACACCCATATTTAAATCAGGGTCCAAAAATAATGTAAACAAACTATCGCCCAATTTCTAAGCTATCCATTATTAGCAAACTCTTTGAAAAACATTGACTAATAGGTATATGTGACAACTGCAAAACATAGACCAATAGGTATATGTGACAACTGCAAAACATAGACCAATAAGTATGTGACAACTGCAAAACATAGACCAGTAGGTATATGTGACAACTGCAAAACATAGACCAATAAGTATATGTGACAACTGCAAAACATAGACCAATAGGTATATGTGACAACTGCAAAACATAGATCAATAGGTATATGTGACAACTGCAAAACATAGATTAATTGGTATATGTGACAACTGCAAAACATAGACCAATAGGTATATGTGACAACTGCAAAACATAGACCAGTAGGTATATGTGACAACTGCAAAACATAGACCAATAGGTATATGTGACAACTGCAAAACATAGACCAATAAGTATGTGACAACTGCAAAACATAGACCAGTAGGTATATGTGACAACTGCAAAACATAGACCAATAAGTATATGTGACAACTGCAAAACATAGACCAGTAGGTATATGTGACAACTGCAAAACATAGACCAATAAGTATATGTGACAACTGCAAACATAGACCAGTAGGTATATGTGACAACTGCAAAACATAGACCAATAAGTATATGTGACAACTGCAAAACATAGACCAATAAGTATATGTGACAACTGCAAAACATAGACCAGTAGGTATATGTGACAACTGCAAAACATAGACCAATAAGTATATGTGACAACTGCAAAACATAGACCAGTAGGTATATGTGACAACTGCAAAATATAGACCAATTTGTACATGTGATAACTGCAAATGTCAGATGCACTGATATATATATATTTGTGCATTTATTGGTTTATTGACTTTGACCGCAGTCATGAAAGATAATCATCTTTACTGTGCAATTTTTCTCGGATCACGTAGTCTGCATCGAAAGATATCTAGAGGAAGACTACATGAATGCTGCAAAACGTGGTTCGAAGACCTAGGTGACGTTGTCCGTGACAGAAGGACCTTCAACATGAGGACGAGGAGAGCTGACCCCAGCAGTCTACAAAGACAATAAGTTGGGACGTAGCCAGGAAGGTGTTTACATTTTGGTTGTATAGAGCAGTGCTCCGCAACCGGTGTGCCGTGAGCTGGATACAGGTGTGCTGCGGTCAAATTCAATGTATTTTGACATTTTAGTATAGAATAATAATAATTATTATAAAAAAAGTGCTGGGAAGGCGGCCCTCCGAGCGCCACTAAGTAGTGATATTCTTCCAGGAGGCGCTGTACGCTTGGGCTAACTCGAGGCGTATGTGTATTTTCACACGAGAGCATCACTTCTACCAGGTAAGGAAGCCGGCAGACCGCCTGGTGCAGGCTTACTAGCAAGCCAGGAGACTAGAGAGGAAGATTGATGCTTTTGAAGATTAGGGAAAAAAAGTGCTGGGAAGGCGGCCCTCCGAGCGCCACCAAGTAGTGATATTCTTCCAGGAGGCGCTGTACGCTTGGGCTAACTCGAGGCTCATGTGTATTTTCACAGGAGAGCATCACTTCTACCGGATCAGGAAGCCGGCAGGCCGACTGCTGCAGGCTTACTATCAAGCCAGGAGACTAGAGAGGAAGATTGATGCTTTTGAAGATTAGGGAAAAAAGTGCTGGAAAGGAGGCCCTCCGAGCGCCACCAAGTAGTGATATTCTTCCAGGAGGCGCTGTACGCTTGGGCTAACTCGAGGCTCATGTGCATTTTCAAACGAGAGCATCACTTCTACCGGGTCAGGAAGCTGGCAGGCCGATTAGAGGAAGATTGATGCTTTTGAAGATTAGACGCTTATCGTATAATAAATGACATTTATTATATACATATACATTATTGTACAATAAATAAATTGATTGAAGTCGCTTACTGACCGCCGAAGGGAACAGTCGCGTGCCGATACGCTCCGGGTTTCACCCGCGTTACGATTAGTACGGGTTTTACCTGTCATTACAGTGTACTGTGTTTCCTGGAAGTGTTTCGTTTTCGGTTCTAGTGACAGGGTATTACCGAGTGGTGTTTGTGTGTGTGCCGTGACTCAATTAGTATGTAATATGTAATAGTTAGTAAGTTGTGGAATGCGGGAAAATGCCCATAAATGGCCACGTTGAGGTTTGCCACCCAGTTGGCCGCTTTTCCCGCGGAGGCGCAAAGAAGAGGATAGCGCATGAATGCAGGATTGCGACGTGGAATGTAAGAGGACGTATGGATGAAAAAATAAATGAACTGCGTGATGTAATGGAAAGTAAGTGTTTGGATTTGTTATGTGTGACTGAAAGCTGGAAAAAAGGTAGTGGATCGATGGAACGCGACGGCACATTGATTCTCTGGTCTGGACTCCCGGAGTCAGATAGAGCTTGTCGGGGCGTCGCCGCGTTTCTATCACCCAGGATGGTAGAATGTATGAAAAATCAAGTTTTTTGATTTATGACGTTCTTGAAAGGAGAGAGCGATATGTCAACTGCAAAACTTAGGTTAATATGCGTCAACTGCAAAACTTGGGCCAATAGGTATGTAGTAACTGTAATTTTAAGGTCAATAGGTATGTACCAACTGTAAAACGTAGACCAATAGGTATATGTGACAACCTATCCTTCAGTCACCTTTTACAAATTTGCAAACAGATGATGGTGTCATTACATCTACCATTTCCATTTCACTAAATATGATAATTAATCATATTAAATGCTTACCAAATAATGCCAAGGGAGGTAGTGATAACATTCCCTCGTATTTCATCAACATGTGCTGTTATGAAATTGCCAAACCACTATTTATAACTGCAAAACATAGACCAATAGGTATATGTGACAACTGCAAAACATAGACCAGTAGGTATATGTGACAACTGCAAAACATAGACCAATAGGTATATGTGACAACTGCAAAACATAGACCAATAGGTATATGTGACAACTGCAAAACATAGACCAATAAGTATATGTGACAACTGCAAAACATAAACCAGTAGGTATATGTGACAACTGCAAAACATAGACCAATAAGTATATGTGACAACTGCAAAACATAGACCAGTAGGTATATGTGACAACTGCAAAACATAGACCAATAAGTATATGTGACAACTGCAAAACATAGACCAGTAGGTATATGTGGCAACTGCAAAACATAGACCAATAAGTATTTGTGACAACTGCAAAACATAGACCAGTAGGTATATGTGACAACTGCAAAATATAGACCAATTTGTACATGTGATAACTGCAAATGTCAGATGCAGATGTCACTGATATATATATTTGTGCATTTATTGGTTTATTGACTTTGACCGCAGTCATGAAAGATAATCATCTTTACTGTGCAATTTTTCTCGGATCACGTAGTCTGCATCGAAAGATATCTAGAGGAAGACTACATGAATGCTGCAAAACGTGGTTCGAAGACCTAGGTGACGTTGTCCGTGACAGAAGGACCTTCAACATGAGGACGAGGAGAGCTGACCCCAGCAGTCTACAAAGACAATAAGTTGGGACGTAGCCAGGAAGGTGTTTACATTTTGGTTGTATAGAGCAGTGCTCCGCAACCGGTGTGCCGTGAGCTGGATACATGTGTGCTGCGGTCAAATTCAATGTATTTTGACATTTTAGTATAGAATAATAATAATTATTATAAAAAAAGTGCTGGGAAGGCGGCCCTCCGAGCGCCACCAAGTAGTGATATTCTTCCAGGAGGCGCTGTACGCTTGGGCTAACTCGAGGCGTATGTGTATTTTCACACGAGAGCATCACTTCTACCGGATCAGGAAGCCGGCAGGCCGACTGCTGCAGGCTTACTATCAAGCCAGGAGACTAGAGAGGAAGATTGATGCTTTTGAAGATTAGGGAAAAAAAGTGCTGGGAAGGCGGCCCTCCGAGCGGCACCAAGTAGTGATATTCTTCCAGGAGGCGCTGTACGCTTGGGCTAACTCGAGGCTCATGTGTATTTTCACAGGAGAGCATCACTTCTACCGGATCAGGAAGCCGGCAGGCCGACTGCTGCAGGCTTACTATCAAGCCAGGAGACTAGAGAGGAAGATTGATGCTTTTGAAGATTAGGGAAAAAAAGTGCTGGAAAGGCGGCCCTCCGAGCGCCACCAAGTAGTGATATTCTTCCAGGAGGCGCTGTACGCTTGGGCTAACTCGAGGCTCATGTGCATTTTCAAACGAGAGCATCACTTCTACCGGGTCAGGAAGCTGGCAGGCCGATTAGAGGAAGATTGATGCTTTTGAAGATTAGACGCTTATCGTATAATAAATGACATTTATTATATACATATACATTATTGTACAATAAATAAATTGATTGAAGTCGCTTACTGACCGCCGAAGGGAACAGTCGCGTGCCGATACGCTCCGGGTTTCACCCGCGTTACGATTAGTACGGGTTTTACCTGTCATTACAGTGTACTGTGTTTCCTGGAAGTGTTTCGTTTTCGGTTCTAGTGACAGGGTATTACCGAGTGGTGTTTGTGTGTGTGCCGTGACTCAATTAGTATGTAATATGTAATAGTTAGTAAGTTGTGGAATGCGGGAAAATGCCCATAAATGGCCACGTTGAGGTTTGCCACCCAGTTGGCCGCTTTTCCCGCGGAGGCGCAAAGAAGAGGATAGCGCATGAATGCAGGATTGCGACGTGGAATGTAAGAGGACGTATGGATGAAAAAATAAATGAACTGCGTGATGTAATGGAAAGTAAGTGTTTGGATTTGTTATGTGTGACTGAAAGCTGGAAAAAAGGTAGTGGATCCATGGAACGCGACGGCACATTGATTCTCTGGTCTGGACTCCCGGAGTCAGATAGAGCTTGTCGGGGCGTCGCCGCGTTTCTATCACCCAGGATGGTAGAATGTATGAAAAATCAAGTTTTTTGATTTATGACGTTCTTGAAAGGAGAGAGCGATATGTCAACTGCAAAACTTAGGTTAATATGCGTCAACTGCAAAACTTGGGCCAATAGGTATGTAGTAACTGTAATTTTAAGGTCAATAGGTATGTACCAACTGTAAAACGTAGACCAATAGGTATATGTGACAACCTATCCTTCAGTCACCTTTTACAAATTTGCAAACAGATGATGGTGTCATTACATCTACCATTTCCATTTCACTAAATATGATAATTAATCATATTAAATGCTTACCAAATAATGCCAAGGGAGGTAGTGATAACATTCCCTCGTATTTCATCAACATGTGCTGTTATGAAATTGCCAAACCACTATTTATAACTGCAAAACATAGACCAATAGGTATATGTGACAACTGCAAAACATAGACCAGTAGGTATATGTGACAACTGCAAAACATAGACCAATAGGTATATGTGACAACTGCAAAACATAGACCAATAGGTATATGTGACAACTGCAAAACATAGACCAATAAGTATATGTGACAACTGCAAAACATAAACCAGTAGGTATATGTGACAACTGCAAAACATAGACCAATAAGTATATGTGACAACTGCAAAACATAGACCAGTAGGTATATGTGACAACTGCAAAACATAGACCAATAAGTATATGTGACAACTGCAAAACATAGACTAGTAGGTATATGTGACAACTGCAAAACATAGACCAATAAGTATATGTGACAACTGCAAAACATAGACCAGTAGGTATATGTGACAACTGCAAAACATAGATCAATAAGTATATGTGACAACTGCAAAACATAAACCAGTAGGTATATGTGACAACTGCAAAACATAGATCAATAAGTATATGTGACAACTGCAAATCATAAACCAGTAGGTATATGTGACAACTGCAAAACATGGACCAATAAGTATATGTGACAACTGCAAAACATAGACCAGTAGGTATATGTGACAACTGCAAAACATAGACCAATAAGTATATGTGACAACTGCAAAACATAGACCAGTAGGTATATGTGACAACTGCAAAACATAGACCAATAAGTATATGTGACAACTGCAAAACATAGACCAGTAGGTATATGTGACAACTGCAAAATATAGACCAATTTGTATATGTGATAACTGCAAATGTCAGATGCAGATGTCACTGATAAATATATATTTGTGCGTTTATTGGTTTATTGACTTTGACCGCAGTCATGAAAGATAATCATCTTTCCTGTGCAATTTTTCTCGGATCACGTAGTCTGCATTGAAAGATATCTAGAGGAAGTGCAGGGAAGGCGGCCCTCCGAGCGCCACCAAGTAGTGATATTCTTCCAGGAGGCGCTGTACGCTTGGGCTAACTCGAGACTCATGTGCATTTTCACACGAGAGCATCACTTCTACCAGGTCAGGAAGCCGGCAGGCCGACTGCTGCAGGCTTACTATCAAGCCAGAAGACTAGAGAGGAAGATTGATGCTTTTGAAGATTAGGGAAAAAAAGTGCTGGGAAGGCGGCCCTCCGAGCGCCACCAAGTTGTGATATTCTTCCAGGAGGCGCTGTACGCTTGGGCTAACTCGAGGCTGATGTGCATTTTCAAACGAGAGCATCACTTCTACCAGGTCAGGAAGCTGGCAGGCCGATTAGAGGAAGATTGATGCTTTTGAAGATTAGACGCTTATTGTATAATAAATGACATTTATTATATACATATACATTATTGTACAATAAATAAATTGATTGAAGTCGCTTACTGACCGCCGAAGGGAACAGTCGCGTGCCGATACGCTCCGGGTTTCACCCGCGTTACGATTAGTACGGGTTTTACCCGTCATTACAGTGTACTGTGTTTTTGGAAGTGTTTCGTTTTCGGTTCTAGTGACAGGGTATTTTGACATTTTAGTATAGAATAATAATAATGATTATAATATAATTTTTCAATGTTCCTCCAGCGCCTGGTGCCAATGTGAGTGTGATGGTCAAAAATTTGCCAGAGGAACTTTTGAACACGATGAATGAATGCATTAAAATCGTAAACATAATTAAATCAAGAGCCCTAAACTCGCACATATACTGTTTCCTTGTGGTGATGGTTCACAAGGAAGGGAAGGACGGATACCGGTTCTGTGCGGATTATAGGAAGTTAAATGCCGTAACTATGGGAGACATTTTTCCTTTAATAATAATCCACGAGACTCGGACCTTGAAAACGCGAAAGTGTTTACTATACTGGATTTAACCAAAGGATATTGGCACGTTCCCTGGGATCCGGGATCGAAGCCGCTTATCAGTTTTGCTACACCCGATGAAGCCTGCTACCAATTCCGAGTGATGCCTTTCGGGATATGTTCAGCGCCTGAGAATGGATGATAAGACTTTGAGGCCGACTCTTCGACCAAATGACGCATTTGTGCCTGCCAGAAATGTACAACCTGCAAAACATAGACCAATAGGTATATGTGACAACTGCAAAATATAGACCAATAGATAGAAGTGAATTGTAAATTTTCATATTTGAAGTCACAATTTAAGAAACGGCGGACAGAGGTGCATAAAAAAGTACAAATTCTCCTTCAAAAGAATGAAACGTGGCCACGACGAACATTCGAAATACAACGGTACTATAGAAAAAGAAGTCTCAATACACGCTGCTCAAATATCGCTTCACAGTTCCGGAAAAAGGTCTCAAAGACAATTCCGATTCTCCGCAGACAGCTCGGGCATACCAAAAAGCGTATATAGAAACAATATTAAAAACATGTCCGTCACAAATGGGGTGTTTCTTCCAGACGGGTTTATCCAAAGATTTATTATTTTATATTCCACCCAATTTCAATATTGATGACACAACTTGGCCTGGGCAACGAATGGGCATTGTCTTATCATTAAGAATATTGAAAATTATGTAATTTTGCATGTGTCATAAAAAATAGTGTATTTTTAAATGGTATATTTGATAATATAATATTGATGTTTAGAAATTAAGATTATGTAAGTCATAAAGGTATTGGAGAAGAACAAAGAGACGCAGTTCATTAAGCTTTAAATGTTACAAATACTGTCCCCGCCACATGCAACGCCTTTAAATTCCTATATAAGGGGTAGAGGACCAATATTTTCCTACTCAGATTAAATAATATTCAAAGGTATTTACGTCGCACTCGCTCCTTTTCTATTGGTGTCGCTTTGTTCTTCTCGCCTTAATAAGTTTTGTAATTTTCGATATATTTGTGTCCCTTTGTCCTTATAACTTCAACTCCCTCTTCCTCATCACAAGTGTTCCAGTACCATAAGCAGTAACAAATTGGACGACGCAGCTGCCCGACCGCCTTGCCGCAATCACGCCGCTGCCCGGAAAGTTTAGAAACCGGCCGCGCGCTTATTTCCGTGTTACCTTCGCGTGTGAAATTCCCGTGTAACCTTCGCGTGTGTAATTTCAGTGACATTGACACTCAATCATTGTTATCCGCGACCTAGTATCGTCTCTCGGAGCAACGGACTAGAGCGCCTCCTGAAAGACGAGTAAGGATCTCGACTCCGGACACTCGGAGAGTCGCGCAGGCCGCGATAACAGTGATTCGTAAATTGTGATAGACACTACAGTGCATCACCAAGACCTCCAGCCGCTCGTTGAGTTAATTTAATTTGACTTGTTTTCGATTGGCTCAGGTATTTTTCAAATAAACAAGAGCTTAGGAATCCTCCTCCCCATGTAGGGCGCCTCATGCCATCCACAATGCCCCCCCCCAACTCGACCGCCATGACAGTCTGACGGAAAACGAGTCGGACCTCGATGACTTTTTAGGTGCCCGAGAGCACCGCGATCTCTCCCCTAAGGAGAAAAATCACGTGATTTACCTATGCCTACAGAGGCATAGAGAGGAGAAGAGGCGGAAAACCGATTCCGCCTCCTCTTCTGAATACTCAGAGGTCCGCACCCCGACGAACTCGCCGCGTACGTCGCGTACCGTCCCCCATCGCCTCCGCCTCTACCTCGAATATGGAATGGACTACCATCCAGTCCAGGAAGAGGAACCGTCCCTCTCCGCCCGCCTCACCCAAGAAGGCAAAATCACCACCCCCAAAACGGGACTGCGCTAGCCCCGCGTCCCCGCAACCGACCACCCCCGCACCGACCACCCCCAGACCGACCACCCCCCGCACCGATCTACCCCGCGCCCGCGCCCGTACCGACAACACGATCAAACTCTCCCGCGACGGCTTCGCAAATCGATTCGGCAATCCCCGATCCCACCCCCGTGCTCTCGCGAATTCCCCCCATTGTCCTCCACAAAAAGGACAACTGGAGCGCCCTTTCAAAAACCATGGAGACCCGTGGAATTGATTTCACGGCGAAAAACAGGGACGAAACCCTCTGGGTCTTCGTGAAGACACCGCGAGACCATCATAAGGTCACAAAGATGCTGATGGACCAGAAAGTGGACCATCACTCTTTCCGTCTTCCCGGCGAAAAACCGCTGAAGATCGTCCTGCGCGGAATACCCGAAACGGTAGAAGCGCAGGACGTAGCAAACGAATTGGCCTCAAAGTACGAGGTCATATCCGTACACCGGATGAGAACGGGCGGCAACTGCAAGCCGATTCCACTCATGCTTGTGAACCTGAGGCACACCGATGCCTCCAAAAAGATCTTCACGATCTTCACACAATCCTGCAGGAGACCGCACTCCTCCAAACATAACAATGTTCGGGCAGTCCATCCCGTGGTCCGGATCCGTTAAATATCTCGGAGTCACGCTCGACTCCGAGCTGACGTGGAAACGTCACATCGAAAGTAAAGTCAACTCTGCCTCCGGGGTCCTGTCGGCCCTCTACCCGATGCTCGGGAGAAACAGCAAACTCTCGATCGACAACAAGTTGCTTATCTACAAAACGGTCATCCGACCCATCTTAACATACGCCGCTCCCGTCTGGGGATACGCGGCCAGAACACACCTAAGCAAATAACAAGTCTGCCAGAACAAAGTGCTCCGCACTGCGTTGAAAGCCCCCTTCTGGACAAGAATCTCTCAACTCCACAGAGAGTCCCACGTACCCCGCGTAAATAAGTACATAACCGCGCTATCGGAGCGCTTCTATGGCGGACTAGCCGCACACGCCAACCCCACAATAAACTTACTCGCGAAGTACGAGCTTCACTCGTACCGTCGCTACAAAAGACCGAAAGAGGTCCTCCTCCCCTCCCAGTAACCATCCCGCAGCACTCTGCGTATTTTTCTTAACCCCTTCATAGGTTTTAACCTATAACCCATTAAATTCACTCAGTAAAATCAAAATTTTATAACCCGATGAAGGAGCAGGGGGTCATGTCGACCCGGTACTCTATGAGCCATTAGATTCAAGTCAAGTCAAGTCAAGTAACAAATTGGTCCTTCGAACCGGATCTGGA
The DNA here is from genome assembly GCF_059751285.1 of Brachycentrus maculatus. Taxonomy (NCBI): domain Eukaryota; kingdom Metazoa; phylum Arthropoda; class Insecta; order Trichoptera; family Brachycentridae; genus Brachycentrus; species Brachycentrus maculatus. Next base: position 1,204,267 of record NW_028281135.1, read on the forward strand.
ACACTATGGAAGCCAATCGAACTCCAACTCCTTCAATGGCCACCAGCACAAGTGGGAGTACGAGATCCAGGATGGCGCTGCTGGAGCAATCTACATCTCAAGTGAGGATAGCCAAGTAGAGAGCAAGACTCGCAAAAGAAAGGGCGGATGCTGACAAGTCACAACTACCGTCAGAAAAGGCACGACTGGCGGCAGAAGAAAAGGCACTGGATGCTGAAGAAGTCCATTTACAAAGGATGGCGGAAGTATCTTCAAGAACATCAGAAAAATCTGCCCTGGATCGAGTATCGGAATGGGCGGATCAGTGTAGTGCATATAAAGAATTAATAGATTCTACGCCACCAGCTGAGCACCCTTTGCCGCCCTTGGAGCCGCAAGCTGCGGTGCCGACGTTGGAACAGCAAAATGTAATGCCGACCATGGGGTCGCAATCTGGGCTGCCGACGTTGGGACAACAACCTGTAATGCCGACCTGGGGGCCGCAATCCGTGATGCCGACGCAGTTGGGGCCGCAACTTCTGCAGCCACCAGCTGGGCAGACTTCCGGAGCAGTGCTGCTGACATAACAAGATGCAGTCATGACTCAATAATCGAGATATTCGCATCAATGAAGATCGTCTTGCTGAATGTATAGGTAAGACATTGTCACATTATTCGCACGGGCCAAGGTTATCGTCCGATCTACCGATATTTACCGGAAATCCAATGGAATGGATAGCGTTTAAGGGGATATTTAATAATACATCAATATATAAAATATCTAACCAAGAAAACTTATACCGTCTGCAAAGATCTTTAAAAGGGGAAGCTCGCGAAGCTATTTCATCACTGCTGATGTCGCCGAGTAATGTTCACGAAATAATAATAATCAAAGGCGTAACCGAAGAAGATCTAAATACTTATATTAAACGACAAAATCACGGTCTTAACATCCAAGAGGTACTTAAAATCAAATACCGTAAGAGAAACCGTAACGGACTTCTGACAAACGTTGTATGCCAAGTAAACCCAAAAACGTGGTCAGCACTTACAGCTGCGGCAAAAATAAACATCGGCTACCAGCGAGTCCAGGTAGAGGACGAAAGTCCGCTCATTCAATGTTACAAGTGCCTCCAGTTTGGAAAATAAACTGTCATGTGCACACTGCGCTGATGAACACGTCTACAAGGAATGCCAAAATAAAGATAAGAAAGCCGAATGCGTAAACTGCATCAAGCATAAGTTCTTGCAAACAAACCACAACGCTTTCAGTGGCGAATGTAAGATGAAAGAACGCATGGACGAAAGAATCAGACAGATGACCGACTACGGTGAAATAAATCGCATCCACTGCTAAGGTGAACCTTATGGAGTCGCAAGAGATCGAGTTTAATGAAATTATAAATTGTAATGAATTGATAATTGATAATATCGGAGAATTTCCTGAAATTATTAATAAATACTGTATCAGTATACTATCGCAAAATATCAGAAGCGTAAACAAGAACTTTGATGAATTCTCTATACTTCTCCACAACCTCGATACAAACTTTGATATTATAATTTTAACTGAATACTGGCTTGACCAATCATACGAAACCAAAACAAATCCACGGATATGATTCTTTTCGGACTTCAGCATATATAAATCAAAATGATGGAATTATTATATATGTTAAAGAATCTCTAAATGTCTCTGTTACTGAAATAAACATCGTTGAAGCAAATTGCTTTTAATTCTGAAACAACTGTTATAGCAATTTACAGACCACCATGCCATGCAAACAAAGCACCCTTTTTACAATCTCTCGAGAGGATCTTAGAAGAAAACAAACACACCAAACACATTGTTTTAGTTGGAGATATCAACATAAATATTCTTTTATTTATTGTTTCGGCATTAACTTTGTGGTAAGACATGTTACAATAAATTAAGAAAACACTTTGTTTTTTACCACTTGAGTTTTTATTAAAGACTACATGTTTCAGAAGTTAAACTTCCATCATTCAGGTCTGTATAATAACTAAAATATAAAATATAAAATTTTTCTATAAATAAGGAGAGGGGAAAGTAAGGGGAAGGGGTTAGTCAAGGAACGGAGTTTGAAAACAAAGGAAAAATTGAAAGCAATGGCGAAGAATTTTGAAACAATATATTATTTAATAAATTATTATTAGAATTCAGGTTTTTTTGTATTTCTAAATTTTCAAGATAATTCATAATTTGGCCTTTATATGGAACAAGGTGTAATAATTTTAATTTATGAGAGTGAAATGAGTGATTAGTATCTATTATATGATTTGCAAATTCCGAAAAATAATTACTAACAAGACCGCTATGATGTTCTTTAATTCTAATCTTCAAATTTCTCGCAGTTTTAGTTATTATACAGACCTGAATGATGGAAGTTTAACTTCTGAAACATGTAGTCTTTAATAAAAACTCAAGTGGTAAAAAACAAAGTGTTTTCTTAATTTATTATAAATATTCTTAGTGTAAAATCTGATGTAATTGAATACACTAATCTTCTTATGCACTATGAATTCACATCATTAATTAATACACCAACAAGAGTTACGCAGGAGGCAGGAACCTGTATCGACCACATATTTGCTAAAACTAAACTCCCCACCGTATCTGCTGTACTTCGAACCTCTATTACCGATCATTACACTACCGCAGTCGGTATTAAAACCAGAGATAACTACCAAAAAAACTCCACATCTCACCGAATCACAATAGTAGACTATGAGGAACTCCACAAAAGCCTACACAAAGAATCATGGACAAAAATTCTAATGGAGAAAGATGCAAATGTAGCGATGGAGCTATTCATAAAAATAATCCAAAAATACATTGAGCGACACTCATACACTAAAGTAAGAAAAAAGTTATCACATAAAAATATGCACATCAAACCTTGGATTACACCTGGCCTAGTCAACTGCATCCACAAGAGGAACAAAATGCACAGAACTCTAAATAACAACCCAAATAATGAAAAACTGAAGCGCGACTACAAATTGTATAGAAATCTCTGCAACAAATTGCTAAATCAGGTAAAAAAGTCTGACCCTAAAAAAATTTGGCCTACCTCTGCCCTGTGTTCATGCGGAATAAGCTAATCTAACTATTAATTTTTGTCCGCCTCCGTAGTGTAATGGTCAGCACGCTCGGCTACCGTTCTGGAGGTCCCGGGTTCGATTCCCAAGGGGGGTAAAATAAATATAAGTGATTTTTTTCACTGTCATATTTATTCAATATTACCCTGGACTGTTACCTGAAGCAGAGGGCTGATCACCTTTCCTTCATGTGTAAACGATCAAGATAACACTGCGTTTATATGACGCAGTGCCCTATGCACCATTGGGGTGCGGATAAGGGTTTATTATTTATTATTATCAACTATTAATTACATATAGTGAACAAATCTTAAGTTATGTATTAATTTTAAATCAAACACAGATTTTTTGAGTCTACTAAGTTGTATTTTATTAACAAAAAACACATAAAAAATTATATTGTGATCTTCACATTCGTTTGATAATGCCCTAACAAGGCGAAACAATTGTCACAGTATAATTTTTTATGTGTTTTTGTTAATAAAATACAACTTAGTAGACTCAAAAAATCTGTGTTTGATTTAAAATTAATACATAAATTAAAATGGAGTTCTACAAATTAAACGCCAAATCAATAAATAAATCTAAATAAGTGATACCACACAACGTGAACAAATTTGTAATTAACCGGATTCAATAAGTGTGTGAATAAATTGTGACCAGTTTATCGATTAAACTAGAATTTAAATAATACAAATTTCAAAGTGACAGTTGTAATCGCTGACATTTCGCTCACTCCTTTCAAGAACGTCATAAATCAAAATACTTGACTTTTCAGGAGAACGTTTTTAAAGTTTAAAAATATAATACAATGTATTAAAAATAAATATCAAGCCGCTTACTGAACTTTTTACTGTGCAACAGAGCTTTTTAGTTAAAACCTGAAGGTTTTTTCTCCATTTGAAAAATATTTAATATATTTAAAAAAAAATTTATACAATACCTTTTCTTCAAAATGCAAAAACAATACTTTCTTCCCTGTAGCGGGTAAATATTAAGTTAAAAATATGCCGCTTTTGCTAGGATATAGGACATTTTCTGGGCATTCCGAAAACATGCACAACTGAAAATTGACGATTTTTGATTTATGACGTTCTTGAAAGGAGTGAGCAATTTGTAAAAGCATCGGTGTTCGGCTAAGTTCTTGTTCGGCGTATAGTAGCCCGACAGCGTGAGTGACTACAATTACTCCCGCTTCAGCTAGCTAGCTCTAACCCTACACTATAGTACTGTGTACCGAGTAAGACACACGACCCACAATGAAGTGCGTTCATTGTACAAATGACTTAAGCCCATCTAAATCGCTTAAATGCTCCTGCTGTTACGAATGCGCTCACTTCAATTGCAGCGGTACATCTGCGTCTAAATATAAAAACATGTCGCAAATAGCACGATCCAACCGGAAACGTTCCACTCGTAAACTACAGGATCCCAGAACTAGGTCGTCTAGTCCCAATCCAACTTCTGACTCCCCACAGAATCCCTTGTCCCTTGACGACATCCTGTATGAAATCCGGGATGCCAAGCGTCAACTAGCTGGTATCGCATCACTTATTGAGGACGTGAAGTTCATAAAAAATGAACTTACCGATTTAAGAGCGTCTTGCGAGTTCAACAATAACAAACTTATTATTTTTTGATATCTCATCAAAGATGAAGAAGAATATGGAAGTCTGGGCATTTACGGGGCTTACGACCGTCATAGGCTGGTTTAAGTGATCACTTTACACACGTGTAACATTCACCAATTCTACCCATTATTGACAACCACACTACTCAAATTCATGAACAAGGTTTCTAAATTGGTTCATATATATAGAACTTCCATATATATAGAACAAGGTTTCTAAATTGGTTCATATATATAGAACTTCCATGACGGTCGTAAGCCCCGTAAATGCCCAGACTTCCATATTCTTCTTCATCTTTGATGAGATATCAAAAAATAATATGAAAATAACTCCTGTAATTGGAGATAATCCAGATTTTGTGAACAAGTATTTGGACACACTCAAAATGTTGTAGAATAACAAACTTGTCGACTGCTCGAATAAAATTAAAATACTCGAAAATAAAATCAACGAAATTGACACCATCAAAGCTCAAATCTTGAATGTTCAGGATGATGTCTATAAAATCAAGTCCGAAATGGCATCAAAAGAGCAATTTTCGAGATTAAATAATATAGAAATAACGGGTGTTCCGTGGAAAAAGGATGAAAATCTTTTTACAATTCTGGACAATCTCAGCAAGCGGGTTGATTACGCCATACCCAAATCGCAAATTAACTCCATTTCCCGAATTCCCACGTACAAACCCAAAGAGAAATTGATCATCGTAAGCTTCGTAAACCGCTACATCGAGGAAGAGTTCGCATCAGCAGCTCGGCGCGCAAAGAACCTTTCTGCGAATGACTTAGGCTTACCTGCTACAAACCGGATCTACGTTAATGACCATCTGACCCCGTGGACCGAGAAGCTACTTACGACGACCAAATCAAAGCTAAAGGACGGGAAGGGTTTCAAATACATACGGGTGAAATTTGGTAAAATCCACGCCAGGTTAAATGACACGTCTGATATCCATATCATTAACAACGAGGCGGATTTAAACAAATTTTCTTGAAATGCTTACTAACCTCACTTTCCCTAGGTATCTATTTACTGCACTTGTACTACACCACACATCATTTAATCTTATACATATTCATCTTAACCACTTACATCCCCAAAAACCAATCGTTTTCCTTATACCCTCTCTCCCTTAATAACCCTTCCAAAACACATGTCATATTTTTTTCCAAGTAAATCGTGTAACATCATTCATTTGCTAAAATTTAACTTTGCACGTCACTTTAGTAATACCTACCTCATGTGCACACTATTTTATTACACAACTAACTGAGTATTTCATCACGGGCGCTCTAAACATTTACTACCAAAATGTGCGCGGCTTAAGAACCGAGCTTCTTAAATTTACACATAACCTACTTAGTAACAATTTCGATATTATCGCCGTCACGGAAAGCTGGCTCACCGATGACATTGGTGATGCTGAAGTAGTGGACCAGCGGTATGATCTGTTCCGATGCGACCGCAATATGTCTACTTCTGGTCGATCTCGAGGAGGCGGCGCCTTTATCGCGGTGCAACGAACAATGCGCGCTAAGCACAACGTTAACTGGTTATGCGAAGCTGGCTGCACTCGGATTACCATACCTTCGAGTAATTTCGACCGACGTAGTCAACTCCATATAGCGTGCTTTTATGTACCTGGAGGCCCTAGTCATACTTCTCAATTGCAAAATTTCAGCGATGTCTCTAGTGAAGTTCTAGTGATTCAAAAACAAGGTTTCTAAATTGGTTCATATATACAGAACTTCCGAGAATTTGAGTAGTGTGGTTGTCAATAATGGGTAGAATTGGTGAATGTTACACGTGTGTAAAGGGTATAAACCCAATTTACAGTCCAGTTATTAGAAGTCAAAGCCCAAAATCTTTCCAAGAAGCGTCTTATCTCGCATTAAACGAAGAAAAACTCTTACAATATAGAACCTCACGAAATTTGAATTTAAACCGTAATAATAACAACTCTAAATTGACCTGCAATTACTGAAAAAAATCGGGTCACAATTCATTCAACTGTTTTCACAACCCACAAAATAATTTCAACCAATCGACGGCTAATAATAGAAACTCACGAGTCAACCATTGTAATTCGTCGAATAAAAACGGAAACTCTCAATCTTCTCTAAATCAAGTCAAAATGTGTGATTACTGCAAAAAGACAGGACACATAATTTCAGAATCTCGTAAGAGACAATTCAATAATCGAAATCAGAATCAGAATAGTTATAATCGCGCAAACTATCCTTCTAATAAGCAAAAATAAAAAGATCAGAGAGTATAGATTAAAAAAGGCATTTGTTTCAGTCATAATCTACCTACTAGAAACGATTACCGCATTAGAAAATGGGTTCAACTGGACTCGAGTAACTACCTCTTCTGGAATTTAATATGAACACGTAAAAACAATTAACTTCCTTAAAAATACATGGAACATAATCCCATATTTACATACAGAAACATTTCAAAACAAACTTGCGACCGTTCAGAAAACTTCAAATATTTGTAATCAAGGTATTTATAAAAACTTTTCATTTTGTGAACCTTCCATCAGTATAATCGGTGAAATAATTCCATCATTAACTCAAAAGGTTGCCATTGTAACAGTCTAAAAACTGTTACGTAAACTCAAACTCGTAAATTCTGCGCTTTGCGCATGGCTCAAGAAAAACAGATTCCTACTTATCCCTTTTTCAAAAAACTGCAAGTGGCCGTTGTCCCCCCCCCCCCCCGCCTAACACTCTTCCTTCGTTTTTGGCGCGTGACGACGGCGTGTGGAAAAAGCACGCTAAAAACTAAGACATGGATCATCAAGTTATGTTTAGACTATGATGTCTCTGTTTTCTGCGTAAATGTAACAATGATGTTTATGTGATAGCGGTAAACAGTGAGGATCACACAGTAAAGTGACTTAACCTACAAAAGTGTATCCTCATGTCGCGTCAAGTGAAGATCTGTGTGTGAACGTGTCACACACTTCCCCACGTCCCACCGCCGGGATCGGGCAATCCTGGAGCCAATCTTCACTTCAGGTCTCCACTGAGGCTTCTCCGTCACCACACTCCAGCCACGTCCCACCGCCGGGATCAGGCGATCCTGGAGCCAATCTTCACTTCAACACTCAGATTTCTCCGTCACCACACACCAGCCACGCACCAGTCAGCACTTTGATGGTTCGGGTGACGTCCGCGAATTTTTTGTAAGATTAGAAGAAATATCGAAGGCTCGCCGTTTCCATATAGTCAATCTACCTACCGTGTTACCGGAATTTTTAAAGGGAACGGCATTAACATTTTTCAGGGCTCATTGCCAGAATTGCACGGTGTGGTCTGACTTAAAGGACCAATTTTTCTATAGGTATGAGGACGACAACCCCATAATTACAAAGAAAATTGCAGTTTGGAACTCTAAACAGGGTATCTCGGAGTCCTCGAGCGAGTACATCGTGAGGACAGCCAACCTCAATGCTGGTAGGTAACAGCCTACCAGAAACCGAGCTGATCAAGGTACTGGCTAAAGGCCTCCACGTGTCCTTTGCGCCTATCCTAGTGGCGGCCCCTGCAACCTCGGTAATACACCTCGACAAAATGTGTCGCGCGTTCGAGGGCCTGCACCGACCCAAAACAGAAACCACCACGAAACAGAGACCCTCTGGTCAACCTCACCCCACTTTTGTTTCATCAGTGTCACCCACGGACAAACTCATTCGTAAATGCTACTCTTGTGGAGCCCCTGGACACTTTGCGCGAGAGTGTCCCCGTAAATCAAACCGTTCTCGCCGAACAAACCCTCCTCGCCGCTCCCCCAGACTAGAGAAGCGTGAACCTCGCCGCTTTCCCTTTCCCGATACGTCACAACCCCCCCCTAAAATGAGTTACTGTTAAAAGTTCAGTTGGGTAGTCGGGGCGAGCCCTTCTCCGCCCTGCCCCTTTAGAGCCAGTGCCGTCTACGTCCGTACGGGTACAGAGCTACTCGGAAATCTCCGCCAGTTCGGCTCGCAGCTCGGCTAAGCTCGCTGCAAGCCCCTCTCTGCCCAGCCCAGCTGTTCGGGAATCTCTGGGGACGCTATGCCTGCGGTGTCAAAAATGACGACCCGCGGCATGTTAAAAGCAGCGAAGAATGCTGAACAAGTCACAATGCCAGATGCCAGCGTCCAACGGTCGGAGGCGATCCTTCCAGCAACCCGAGTCCTTCCTCCAGGCGGAACGTGGAAGACAGTGGAGAAGAGGCGTGTCGTGGTTCGGGGTACCTTGGGGAAGCGGAGAGAAGATGATATCCGTTTCACAAGGACACGAAGGCCGACGACATGTCTACTTATTTAGTGTCACTGGTGAGTACCGCCTCATTTAATGTGACGATTAAATCGCGGGGTGACTAATCGTCATTTAAAATCGGATTAGATAAAAAAAATATTTTTATATATGTAATAAAATACCTAGGTACCTACCTATACATTTTATTAAGTACTTACAAATAGTACCTACATAAAACAGTTCTACCACCAGATGTCGCATGCGTCGCACAGAATAAAACAAAAGACTTCCGATAGAAAAAATATATATTCTGAACTGTCAGAATCAGATAGATAGATAGAAAAATATTTTAAAGATAAATTAAGAATAAACTTTAATTATAAACTTTAATTACAAAGCAACACATTGTTTATTTTATTATTATACACCCACTGGTTTGGCCGATAATTGTCGCTGGTACATTTTGAGTTTCGAACGACGCCAGACTGCAAGACAAAAGCGAAAAGTACTCAGTTGCGATTTGACACTGCCCGCGGGCGCGCTCTATATTGACTTGTAGTGAAATACCTCGCTGTATTTCCGCCCGCCTACTTTAGGGGTGCCCTCAAAGATAAATGTTACGCCGACAAGCCAGAGACAATTGACGCTTTAAAGGACAATATTCGTGAAGCCATTGGTGAAATACAGCTGCACACAATCGATAATGTGCTTAAAAATTGGACCGATCGTGTAGGCTACTGCATGGCCAGCCGAGGCAGCCATTTGAATGAAATTATTTTCCATTATTAACCGGAAGGATTGTACTTATAAATAAAAAAAGAAATTTGAGAAAATATTCAGTAGTTTTTTTTTTATAGCATTTTCAAAAAAAAAAAGTTATTTGGCGGACCCTTTATATATATATATATATATATATAATATAAAGCCCCCAGAAGCTACAAACAGTAAGCTGACTCCTCCATCGGAAGCGCAACCTGCCCGACGATGTCACAAGACGTCGATGCAGTCGTCTCCGCCCTCGACCAGTGATCGCGGTTGATCACTCCAGACTGCGACGCGTCTCTACGACCGGCACGAACTACGCCTCGGACCGTTCGTGCTAAGAACCATATACAGGAACAACTGGCAGAACACAAATTTCTGGTCATGCAGTTTTCCAGTCAAATGCCGAACTAAATAAAGTATGCAAGGCTGCGATTGTAGTACCCCACACGAAACTCGAGGCGCTACTACTGAGCAAACAGAGCGGTCCCAACGAGGACAATTAAAGGAATATACACCATTGGATCCGTATATGTGGAACCCGGTGAGGAACATATTAAATTCATTAAGAAATTGGAAGGTTTATCTCCTGGAAAATTGATAGTTGGAGGTGACTTCAATGCGAAAAACATCTGGTGGGGCAGTAACAAAACTGTCAAAAGAGGAGAAGAAATCGCATCATATCTGGCCGAAAAAATCATTACATATTGAACAATGGAACCACGCCAACTTTTGAGACCTACCGCAAAAACCTACACATCCACAGCATCATCGACGTAACATTTTGCCCGTCGGAGGCTTTGAACGATGTCTCGGATAGGCATGTCGAAAGAAGAACAAACAACTTAAGTGACAACAATCCGATTGCTCTTCAAATCAACACGCAATTAGCCGGAATCACCGAGAGCAAAACAGCAATATTCAATACCAGTAAGGCAAAATGGGATTTATTTAACGACTTCTTGCGCAAAGAACTAAGAAACAACAAATTAGGTCGCACTTATTTCTCGGAAATTTTGTGGGTGGATGATGCAAACAAACTAGAGCATGGGTTAGATATACTGACACGCATAATCCAGAAAGCACGCTCTAAAAGCATCCCTCTAAAGAAAGAGCACCAGCATAAACCCTGTCCATGGTGGAACACATCCCTTTCGGAAATGAAGCTCAATCTAAGACGAGCCGAACACAAGCTAGAGAATGCCGGAATACTCGGAAAAAGTCACCTGTCAAAAGCCATAAACACAGCAAAAACGGAATCGTGGAAAATGTACTGTAGCCAACAAAACAGGGAGACTGCTTGGGGAACAATTCACAGAGTATTAAATAAATCCCGAAAAATTGTCCCAGCGGGTACTCCGAAAAAAGGTAACCTCCATCTTGAGACGGCCGAAAAAACTGCTAGAGGACTCATTGACAAATTTTTCCCCACTATGCCAAAGTGGAACTATACCCAGCGACCATTATTTTTTCAACAACCTAAATTCTACCAATACGGACTGCAATAATGCACAAGAGGAAAATGACAAAGGTTGTTTGTAAGTTTCTAATTAAAAATTTAATGTTAATAATTACCTGTTTTTGTATTTTTTTATACTTTTCGTGCTTTTATATATCCATTGAAATAGGGGAGAGATTTTCTTCTCAAGGTTATGCCAAATTAGTTTTAATTAAAATACAAACGATTGAAACCTTCTCCCCCCCCCTTATAGTTGTTGGAATCTATGACCTTTTACTAGAGCTAGTCACCGCATAGAATATGACCTATAAAGTTTTGCAATTGGCATGTAACCGCATAGAATCGACGGAATGGAACATTTAGTCTTGTTTACGTATAAGAATTCTGCACTATGGCCAGGTAAAACCTGTAGATCTGTTGATGCATACCAGATAGAACCCGGTTTTCTTGACATACACTATATTTATAAAATACAATTTCATACATGTATACCGGATAGAACCCAGTTTTCTTGACATACAATATATATAAATTACAATTTTATACATGCATACAGGATAGAACCCAGTATTCTTGATGTACACCATATAAAACCCAGTATTGTTGACGTACACCGGATAAAATCAAGTCTTCTTGACGTACATCGGACAGAATCTACAGTCTGGTTGACGTACGCCATATAAAACTTGCAATTTTGTTAACGCACATCGGATAGAACCCAATCTTGTTGACGTACACCGGATAAAACCCACACTCTTGTTGACGTACGCCGGATAGAACCCACAGTCTTGTTGACGTACGCCGGATAGAACCCAGTCTTGTTGACGTACGCCGGATAAGACTTACAGTTTGGTAGACACCGTGCGGCCTCACTGCACGTCGGCCATGAGCGTGTCGCTGTAGGCGAGCGCCCAGTAGTGTTGCGCGCCGTAGCGGGCGAGGTGGTCGCGGGCGGCGCGCTCCGTGGGGCAGACCTTGAAGCGCACGTCCCCGAAGCAGCGCGCCAGCTGGCTGCCCTCCCAGACCAGCGTGCACGAGTTGGGGACGGGGTTGCCGTCGCCGTCCTTCACCGTGTCCTCGCCCCACTTGATTCGCTGCGTCATCAGTCTGCACAAACAAATACATGCTTAGATTAAAAATTTAAAAAAGTATCGCTTAATTAAAATTAACTATTTCTCTTTAATAATCAGATTTATTGAAGATTCTTCTTCTTCTTCTAACCCTTGTCCTCACCCAATAAGGCAATGAATATATTAAAATTAAATAAAAAATTAAATGCCTTTTATACAGGTTAATCGAAAAAATTTACAAAAAAAGAAAAAAAAAACTATTACCGTGAGTTGAGTGATCGTAAGCATAAACAATGAATGTAAGTCCCTCCCCAAGCACAAGAGCTCAGTCTCTTTATTGGAGAGAACAGCGTAACTACTTTTAAGATTGATAAAAGTAGAAATATAAAACATTGTATATGAAATAAAAAAATAAAAAATCTTCCTTTTCTACTTCTAACCCTTATCCACACCCAATGGTGCATAGGGCACTGCGTCGTATTGACGCAATGTTATCTTGATCGTTAATTATATGAAGGCAAGGTGATCACTACTGCGCTTCAGGGACTAGTCCAGAGTGTAAAATCACTAATATTTATTCTCACCCCCCCTGGGAACCGAACCCGGATTAGTGATTTTACACTGTAATATTTGTTGAATACCAATAAGGAACTCCTACCAACCATAGCTGAGAAAGCTAATGTACTTCGGACACGTCATGAGAAATTAAAAATATCCTCTTCTCCACCTAATCATACAAGGAAAGATGGAGAAATATTATTTTCTCGAAAGATCGAGAAAATAATATTTATTCAATCATACAAGGAAAGATGGAGGAACTCAAGGACGCCCAAGGACATCATGGCTGAAAAACCTACCACAATGGTTTGGCAGAAGCGCCAAATCTCTGTTCCGAGCTGCAGCATCAAAATTGAAGATGATCCCATGAAGCCATGATGATCGCCGATCTTCGTTAGAAGTACCACAGATAGAAGGAGAAGAAGATTTATTTAATATTACCCTGGACTGGTTCCTGAAGCGCAAGAGCTGCGTCAATTCGCAGTGTTATGCAGTGCCCTATGCACCGTTGGGTGCGGATAAGGGTTATAAGTAAGTAAGGAGCAGGTACCTCTTGAACTTGGAGTGCTGCTTGGGCCCGCCCTCGGTGAGCACGAGGCAGCAGCCGCGGTGCAGCACCACGGCGCCCGTCATGTACAGCTGCTCCATGTTCTTCTCCACCTTGAACTTCTTGGCGGCGCACTCAAACAGGTCGCGAATCCTGAACAAAAACCTCAATACTAATATCCTCGGCTCGGCTAACCAAATCCCGCCATTTCAAATCAAACCTCCTCCCTTAGTTTTTCCCTCTACCTCCTTCCCTAAACTCCCTTTTTCCTTTGCCTTCCATTTTATCATCAATTTGTTATTTCTGTTTCAATTCTAAGATAACACTGTGTTTGTATAATGCAGTGCCCTATGCACCATTGGGGTGCGGATAAGGGTTTGTATTAAATTGAATTTTTTTTTGGTTGGTTAGAAGATATTGCTTTTTAGCAATAAGCCTGCTATTATACTTATTTCTTTTTTTGTACATAAAGTTTAAATAAATATGCCGTTCATTAAAGTGATCACTTTACACACGTATAACATTCACCAATTCCACTTATGATTGACAACCACACTAATCAAATTCTTGAAACATCTAGATATATTGGTGAAACTTGTAACACAGTGTGCGCGAGTACACAATAGCCATCCATGGTATGATCTTCTTCGTGTGCCTTGTTGTTCAGTGTTGTTCAGCGTTGCACACGGAAGTACCGTAAGGGAAAGGTCAACAAAGGATTTTTAATTATAGATTTGGCATTTAATTTGTAGAACTCCATTTTAATTTATGTATTATGGTGGTGACTGACTGGAATCATTTCACTGTATATCATATAGTATAATAACGTATAATCATCATAACGTATTACATTACGATGCAAGCATTCGTATAGTCAGTGCAGAGAGGCGAGCTTGTTCCGAGTACTTCGAACGATTTCGGATGCTCGCTGCGAATGTTACCTTACGACGAAATGCTCCGGTCAGTCCCCACCTTTAAATGTTAAATTAAACACTGATTTTGTGAGTGTACTAAGTTGTATTTTATTGTTGAAAAAAAAAAAAAACTATTTTGTGACAATTGTTCCGCCTAGTTTTCAGTTAATGCTTTCAATATTCAAAACATTCTGTTTTGAATATTATTGCATATATTGAACAAAACGAATCATATATAAACTACAGGTAACACAAAGAGCAATGGAGAGAAGGACGCTAAACATATCGAAAATCGTTTGAATAAGGGAAAAGACCAATGTAACAGGTGTGGCTCAAAGAATCGAGAAACAAAAGTGGAACTGGGCAGATCACTTGGGACGTATGTCTGAGGATAGATGGACGAAAAAGGTGCTTGACTGCGGCCTGTACGCAGAAGCGTGGGTAGGCCCCAGTCATGATGGTCCGATGACATTAGGAAAGTGGCGGGCCTGCACTGGAAGAGAGTCGCGCCCAACAGACAACTGTGGAAGCCCAAAAGAGAGGCCTTTCCTTATTTCACCATTTGAACATCTATCATACATCTCCTTTGGCTGTGTGGATTTAGGCTTTACGGGAGATTTACAACATGTTTTGAATATTGAAAGCATTACCCTTGTGGATCATATTGATATATTATTTTGAGAAATAAAAAGACTTTGTTTTTTGATCCACTCACATTTTTATTAACAACCAACTAGTTTCGGCAACAGCCTGTTGCCCTCTTCAGGGTTTAATTTATTTTTATTTATTTGTTGAAGAGGGCAACAAGTTGTTGCCGAAACTAGTTGATTGTTAGTAAAAATGCGAGTGGATCAAAAAATAAAGTCTTTTTATTTCTCAAAATAATATATGAATGAACATTCGTTTGAAAATTCCATAACTAGACTAAACAACTGTCACAAAATGGATTTATGTGCTTTTTAACAGTAAAGTTCAGCTTAGTAGTCAAAAACTCAGTGTTTGATTTAACATTTAATACATAAAGTTGACAAGAAGACTGCAAGAAGCCCTCACCTGTAGACGCCGACGTGCACGCCGAGCGTGGTGTCCTCCTTGAGGCGGGCCGCGCGCCGCTCGCCGCGCTGCTCGCGGGTGAGCTTGCGCGCCGCGTTGGCCTCCTCGTGCGCGCGCTTCCGCTTGGCCATCTGCTCGCGCACGTGCGCCTCGATGCGCGTCGGGTCCTGCACCGCCTCCGACCCCAGCACGCGCATCAGGTTTGAGATCCTGCGCACAAACAGACTCTACATGGACAACTGCTCCCCAAACACAACGCTTACATTCAAATGGACACCATCTACTCAAACTGTTCATATAAAATTCTTTTGCATTTTACAAACATGACATAAATTCAAATACAAAAAAATACGAATAAAATATAAATACAAAAAAAGATCCCACAAAGGCATGGCCTGTGTGTGGGTAAACAATATAATTTGGGTCATAGTAAAGGACACTGGCAAGAATACAAAATAGTGTTAATATAAAATACAAAAAATACAAAATAATTGACTATCAGAAAACAATTTTTTTTTTTAAAAAAAACTTAAAAACAAAAAAGATGAAAAAGTAAAAAGTTATGTACTACATGTGTGATACGTCTACAAGAAAACTGAGCTTAAATCTGTCTCTTCAATAAACAATTTAAGCAAAATTTAAAATCTACACAAACTTAGGGAATTAACATCTAACAAATCGTCTTTGTGGAATAAATTGAACAGTTTTGGAGCTATGAAAAATGAGTGGCGTGATATGTAAATATTAAGTTAGAAATATGCCGCTTTTGCTGGGATATATAGTACATTTACTGGGCATTCCGAAAACATGCACAACTGAAAATTGAAGATTTTAGATATATGACGTTGTTGAAAGGAGTGAGCAATATATATCATATATCTCCTTTGGCTGTGTGGATTTAGGCTTTGCGGGAGATTTACAACATAGTTTAGATGCTGGAGATGACACAGCTGTCTCACATTGAAAAGTTTAGCTTCTTGGAATAATGGAATGAAAGAATTCGAGCAGTTATTTCTTGGATGAATAAGTTGATGCATCACTTTTTTTTTCTTTCTTCCTTTGGGGGTCAAGGGATCTTGCATCCCTTATGTCACCGCGACCATATCAGGTCTATTGTGACTTCCCTGTGTATTACAGCTCACTGCCAAGACCTACATGAGTCATGTAACGACCTGTCTTGGTGGTAGGAGCTTCACCTTCTCGGAGTCCAGTAGAGGTCCTCCAAGGATGTGAATTCGTTTGCGAGCGAGTGCGTCATAATTGTAGAGAATGTGGATTGGCGTTTTGCTATCCTCCATACAAAATCTGCATACTGGGGAGTCATGATGCATCGCTTTACCTGAGTTTGGGTTCAGCCGGCGCCTCTAGCCCCAACCGGACCTTCTCCTGCTCCTCCTTCCAGGCCTCTCTGCGGGTTTGCCTTCTCAGTTTTTTCCTCTCCCGTTTCGTGAGGAACACGGGCATGTAGACGGGTTTCGTGGGCTCGGCTGTAACCAAAAAATGCTATATTAACACACTACAGACGGCAAAGGTATTTCTACCCATTCGGTTGATTGATGCTTGAGGATAGGAAAGGTATTTTAATTTGTAGATACCATTACAAACTGTTTTTTTCTTTGTGTGTAGCATTCGCAAGCAGCTCATGTTTATACTCGCTTTGAGACAAGCAAGTATAAACATGAGTCACCGAGGGGACAAAAGATGACTTAACACTGGCAAATTATACATACAATTTAATTATATTATTTTTTGACATCTCATCAAAGATGAAGAAGAATATGGAATTTTAGGCATTTACGGGGCTGACGACCGTCATAGGCTGGTTTAAGTAATCACTTTACACACGTGTAACATTCACCAATTCCACCCAATATTGACAACCACACTACTCAAATTCTTGAAAGTTCTATATATATGAACCAATTCTTGAAGTTCTAAATAAATATGAACCAAGTTCTATGAACCTTGTTCTTGAATCACTAAAACTTCACTAGAGACATCTATTGGTGAGATGTAAAGAAATTTTTATTAAAAAAAAAAAC
This sequence comes from Brachycentrus maculatus, assembly GCF_059751285.1. NCBI lineage: Eukaryota > Metazoa > Arthropoda > Insecta > Trichoptera > Brachycentridae > Brachycentrus > Brachycentrus maculatus. The sequence continues at coordinate 1,221,652 of NW_028281135.1, forward strand.
AATTTAATCATTTATTTTTGTAAGTTTGTAAATCATTATTCACTGAGATGTGTCAAGACTTTAAAACCATACTTTTAATTATGCGATGATACTTAAAAGGCATTTGACTCATTGTTAAATAGCCAAACACGCCTAGCTCATACACCGCACTGGGGGTAAGATGTATGCGTCTGGCGCGTACGCCGTATTAAGGAATGCATTTTGGAACTTACTCCATCACATGTGTTATCGCTAGACATCATTTGATCCCAATTTGACTGACGCAACAGGCAGATATTGCTGTCATCATCTGTACCGTAAGCTCTCGATGTCTGTCCAGAATTTTGAAATTCCTCGAGCGTTCTTTTCTTATGATATTTCTTGCATGTCCTCCACCACAGCACTTGTTAGTGCAGCAAACGTCGCCCCACTGTACTCAATGGCGTTCTACCCGCAAATTTCCTGTCACGGTTCGCACTATCACAATCTCTCTGCTTGACTGGTGTCCCATGTTGCTTCCTCAACTACTTGAGCGTCACTCAACTACTGGTATTTATAAGGAATAATCGCGTCGTCAACAAAAATAAATAAATAACTGTTGCTATCGAGATATTTCGTCGATTGTCGTTAGAAAATAAATAAATTTGCTGATTTTAAACATGTGTTGTATTATTGGCCGTAAACCTTATCCGTTCGCTGTTACAATTCTCGGAACCAAACAATGAATTTGCTATACCCGATACTTGTGGAACATAATGAACTCACTGTTCACATTGGGATTCTTAGTAAAATACCAGTCCATACATATGCGGTATGTGCTTACGTCATGTTTTTTTTCATACTGTTCAAATTGCATTTCTTTTGTTTTTATTATTTTAATAACGCTGTGTCTAATATTTCGTTTGTTGGATTATATTTCTTTGAATTCCTTATGTTATAAATTATGCCCGATATCTTTGGGGGAAATAAACTCTTCGGCCTCTCCGCACCTCGTTTTTATCCAACTTGTAGCTGTTGCTGTCTTGGTTGTCATCCTGTGGTCATTTGATGTTCAGGCGATGATTTGTTTATAACATATGCTAGCTTTAATCTGTCCACTGTCACCGCTTTGTCGTTCCTTTGCACTCCATTTATAAACGTCTTTTCTCCTCTGTTGATAACTGGGTAAAGGCTGTTGGACAGTGATAGGCCTTCTATGGTGTCATCTCGCAAGAAAAGATGACTGTTGATCGGAGATCTTCACAAACAAATGTTGGCTTCTCTCCATGATGAGTGCCTTCTAGGCGCAAGTTGTGGTAACACCGTTGGGTTGTCGCGCTAACGTAAGCAGTACGGAGGCGTTTCGATACAAACGAAACCGAAGATTTCCGAGCGGACCACCCGACTCTGAAGCGAGAGAGCTGAAAAGCCGCGAGAACTGCTTGGGTCGTTGACGCGAACAGACGTTTTGTTTAGATCATAACTTTACTTCTTTAACTCCATATATTGTAAATTATTTGTCATTATTTGATTCCAGTATTTAATATAGAATCGCATTTATTTCAATAAAGGAACCAACTGTAAGTACATCATCTTGTTTTCATTCTGTGCACTACTCCCTTACATTAACAAACACGATCACCAACACGTGATGACAAAACCCGGCAACACGCCGAAACCAATAGCTATAAAAGCTAACAAACAGCTATAAAGTCATTTAGTTGCTGCCTCAACGTTTCAAGGAAACCATATACGCTGTCTTCTCTCTGTAGTTGTGTATTTAGGAATTCTTCAGGAAGACGGAGCGACTCTCCGTATACTAACTTCCACTGACGTACATCCGAGGTCTTCCTGCCAAGTTGCTCTGACGCCCATTAATACCGTCGGAAGCGTTTCCATCCATTTGTCATTTTGGGGCATTTAATTCGGGCCTTCGGTTATAAAGTCTCTTTACCATCCCGTTCGCTTGTGGATATATACACTTATATTTAGACCTGAAGAAGAAGCATAGCTTCCGAAACTAGTCGTTATAATGAAATAAACTCAAGTGGTAAAAACCACTTGAGTTTGAGAAAAACGACTAGTTTCAAGTGGTAATTCATTCTAACCCTTATCCGCACCCCAATGGTGCATAGGGCACTGCATCATACAAACGCAGTGTTATCTCGATCGTCAACAGATGAAGGAAAGGTGATCAGTCCTCCGCTCCAATCCAGAGTAATATTGAATAAATATTAGAGTGAAAAAAATCACTTATATTTATTTAACCCCCCCTTGGGAATCGAACCCGGGACCTCCAGAACGGTAGGCGAGCGTGCTGGCCATTACACTACGGAGGCAGACAAGTGGTAAAGTGTTTTTTTTTTTACAATTAACGTTTTAATTTTAAAAAATATTCCTAGCTAATATTTCTGACATTTAAAAAATAAATTGACATCAATCCACATTGGTGTTGTTTCAGACTAAAGTATCATCCTGTAATTTAGTTTCAATGCTTGATTTTCAATTCAATTCAATTCAATTCAATTCATTCATTAATTAATATATACATTACAAACTAACATTTAAGGCGTATAGATTAAAAAAACAAATTAAAAAGTAAGACTCTTGTTAAATGTGTAGAAGAATCCCGCTTCGGAAAACTCCTTCGGACACATGGAACAGATCAATATCCAATGTGATATTGTTCAAAAATGTGATATTTTCTACTCACACGGGGGCTGCAGCTGGGTGGGGTGCTCGACGAGGTTGCTGATGGCGTCCTCCTTGACGTTCCGGAGTATGTCGTCCGGGTCGTCGCTGGGGTCCGCCGACACCCCGACGGCTCTTCCTTTCGCTATCGCTGCTTCCCTCTCCTCCTCGGTCATCAGGATCACGCTGTCCCACCTGACGGACACAAACGGAAAATTCATTAAAAACAACAGCATTAACTTATTTTATAATTTTACTGAAAAAATATTTTTTTATTTTTAAACTTCAAAAACATATACAGTGAAACCTCTATTTATCGTTTTTAAAGGGACCTATTAAAATAAACTATGAATGCGGGAAAACAATCAATGCGAGATTAAGAGGTCAATACGCAAATAGATACGACCGAGTAAAGATACCGTCCTCCCAATCTGCATAACCATTCGTAGGCTAAAATTCTAAGAAGAATACATGTTTCAGATGCAAATGTATTTATTTTCAAAAAATACAAACCTGAATAGAATTTTTTTAAATACTTTTGTTTTATTTTCGTAAGTCAATAGTATATTTTTGGCTTCTGGTATCGGTTACACAAGTTTTGATAGTTTCTATCCCATACGTTGCCGTTGAATGTAAGAAAATTTTAAATAATGTAAAAAAACAGACAAAATGTATTAAATATGCAGCTTAATTCGAACGATAAATGCGGTAAATGGTGATAGAGAAACGATCGATGCGGTTTAGTTTAGTATGAAATTAAGTCGGGATAGAAGAAATAAACGACACATCCGGGAAAACGATTATTCGAGGAACGATAGATAGAGGTTTCACTGTATTTAAACGTAAATTAGAATTTAGTACATAAACCCTGATGATGACAAGGTTCTTGCTGAAACCGGTTGGATAAGTGTACCAATAAAAAGTGGTCAAAACAAAGTTGTTTTATTTAATAAAGTTTATAAAATGCGCCAAAGTATCTGCGGAAAACATTCAAGAAATGTTGTGCTATTGGTTATTTGTGTGTCGTTTAGTTGTTCGCTGTCCGCCTCCGTAGTGTAATGGTCAGCACGCTCGGCTACCGTTCTGGAGGTCCCGAGTTCGATTCCCAAGGGGGGTAAAATAAATATTAGTGATTTTTTCACTCTAATATTTATTCAATATTACCCTGGACTGGTACCTGAAGCGGAGGGCTGATCACCTTTCCTTCATGTGTAAACGATCAAGATAACACTGCGTTTATATGACGCAGTGCCCTATGCACCATTGGGGTGCGGATAAGGGTTTTATTTATTATTATTAGTTGTTCGACTGCCTGGGAAGTTGAAGTGTTACCATTCAATGTCGGGCAGTTCCTCCTCCTCGTCGGTTTCGGGCGCCAGGAGAGCGAGCTTGGTGGCGGACGATATGCCGGTCTTGCGCGCGATCTGGGATATCTCATTCTGCAGCTTCTCCAGTTGCGCCTGATAAGAAGCAGACCACACACTAATTGTTTGACCAATTTATCCTTTATATTGAAGACAATATTAATATTATTTATTATTTTTGATTAATGTTTTACTAAGTAAATACCACTATTCCTCAAAATCTACTGTGACACGTGTTTCGATGCATTCCGCATCATTATACGGTGTTTGAAAATGTTTGAACACGTGTCACAGTAGATTTTAAGAAATAGTGGTACTAACTAAGTAAAACATTAATTAAAATGGATAGATTTTACCACAAAGTGACTGCCGAAACAATTAATGAAATTTTATTATATCAGACACTGGATTATTCACCCTACAGTTGAGATGTCAATATTATAGGAGCCTCAACTTTACATGAAACATGTATCATTCTTAAGCCCAAAAGGTATCCTAAAAAATTAACATAAAAATAATTAGGAATGAATCTCAGCTATGCTCAAAAGGAAAAAGCTTAACACCTTAATGACCGCATGTATATATGATATACATATAAAAGCAGTGGATAATTGCTTCTTTTCTGCCATTGAAATGAGGTCGGTAAAATACCCTTCTCGTCCTTAAGCATCAATAGTCCAAACAGATAGATATACCTTTCCAGTCTTGAGTGTGTTGAGCCAGCCAAACGCCAGATCATAAGCCCTGGGATGCTCAGACTTCCACATACATAATTCATATCGAGTTGAGATACCTGGAAGATGTTGTGTCTAGGAATGAGTGGTGATGTGTTACCTTCATCCGTATCCGCTGCGCCATCTGCTGGAACTTGCCGGGCTCGTGGAAGCGCAGCGCGCGCTTGGTCCTCTGGGCGGGGCGCGCGCTCACCCGCGAGTCGAACCACGGCGCCTCCTCCTGCTCCGCGTGCGGCCCCTTGGCGCCCAGCTGCGCCTTCAGCTCCTCGCGCTTGCGGGCGCGGATGTTCGCCTGACAGACAAATAACACTCGTGAGCTAAGCAATTTCTTCCCAATCGCTCCCTATGGAATGGAGGGATGGACACTCACACAGGCACTGGAAAACCGAATAGAGGCGTTTGAAATGGGTCTTTATCGCAAGATCCTGCGAGTTTCACGGCGTGATCGGGTCACCAACCTAGAGGTCCTCCGACGGATAAATACCAATAAGGAACTCCTACCAACCATCAAGCGGAGAAAGCTGATGTACTTCGGACACGTCATGAGAAATGAAAAATATCGTCTTCTCAGCCTAATCATGCAGGGAAAGATTGAGGGGCGAAGAACTCAAGGACGCCCAAGGACATCATGGCTGAAAAACCTACGACAATGGTTTGGCAGAAGCACCAAATCTCTGTTCCGAGCTGCAGCATCAAAATTGAAGATGATCCCATGAAGCCACGATGATCGCCGATCTTTGTTAGAAGTGGAACAGAAAGAAGAAGAAGAGCTAAGCAACATTTCTAGTACCGGGTTTCGATCTGCCCCAAAGGACATGGGTACATTGAAAGCTGTCCCACCGCATGCCCAGATCTGATACAGAAGCATCTAGGCTTCCTGACAGATCTGCTCTTGCTAAGCAATTTTTTATTTGAACTAAGTTGCGAAATTTATTGAAAATGTGAAACAATATTAAATTGTATCCCGATTTTACTGTGAATTTACATTTAAAAGATTTCAATATACCTGTCACTGCCAATCTAAATAAATACAAGATTGTAAGTCCATCACCAAATTTTCTAGAAGCACCCCAGTGTAGGCAGTGAAAGGGATTAGTGTTTCGTTCAATTATTCAGCTTGATCCGATTCCGACTCGACGTTGGCCGGTACACAGACGCCCACAACCCCGACCAGCACAGCAGACAGACACGGAACAGTGCAAAGACATTTATAGAGAATGGTCAGTCATCGCATTTCCACTCAACATCATTCATCACTATTTTGGATGGGTACAGCAGAACAAAGTGAGAATGTAGCAGGGTTGCTGCAACATCTTACTCCGGAGGTGGGGGAAGAGGAACAACCCTGATTGTGAGTGGCCCCATGGCCAAGAGGATATTGGAAGGTGAGTGGCTACCTTGAGTGTGGGCACGAGAGTGGGCAGCTCGAGGTGGCGGCCGGCCGTGTCTACGGGGCGCCCCGTGTCGGGGTCCAGCAGCAGGGGGCGCGGGGCTGAGGGGGGCACCAGCGAGGACAGCTTGGACTGGATCTTGGCCTGCAGCTCCGCCATCCGCCGCTGCTTCTCGTAGTCCTCGCGGTTGAACACCGTTGTGGCTGCGGGCAAACATGATATTTCCAATTAAGAACTTTAAAAGAGGGCTTATAAAACCCTTATCCGCACCCCAATGGTGCATAGGGCACTGCGTCATATAAACGCAGTGTTATCTTGATCGTTTACACATGAAGGAAAGGTGATCAGCCCTCCGCTTCAGGTACCAGTCCAGGGTAATATTGAATAAATATGACAGTGAATCCGGGACCTCCAGAACGGTAGCCGAACGTGCTGACCATCACACTACGGAGGCGGACAAAAGAGGGCTTAGCGGAAATTAACCCTTTCAGGACAACTGGTTACTGCTGCTAACCACAAATTTAAAATAAATTGTCTACAGGTTTCTAGTTAAAACCAAAGTGCAATATGTGTTTTGCCTATGTAACAGAAATAGTGCTTGTATAGATTTCATGTTGGTATCATTGTCTTGGAGCTTGTTTGATGATCACCCGCCGATTGTTTCGACTCCTAACCTGACCGCTTTCAAGTATTTGGCACACCTGATCGTGCCTGATCAACTTATTTGCATGTTGGCTTTGTTTTAAATTTCACAAAAAAATAGTTTATGGTCCATCTGCCTTAAAAACTTCTCAGTTCTTCTGTTACTCTTCTCTTCTTTAGTCCAACGTCTTTACTACTTGACGCCATTATATGGGTCTTGAAATTATCAGGATAGTGAAATACTCCCATATATGAGGTATTACACGAACTACGTACGATGTAATGTTCTTTTGGTGGTTTTGTGTACACTAAAGGAAAAAATGTGTGATTTGCTCTGCGGGCCGCAAGTAGACACCCGGCGGACAGCATGCGGCCCGCGGGTTGGCCACCCTTGCCTTAAATGTAAATTTGTCATGTGTATATTAATTGTTGAATAAATCTAATAGAGTTGAATTGAAGTGTCATGCTTGCTGGAAAGCCATCTCTCCCCTCGCTAGTGCTCTAGTGGAGAAGTACTCACTCGGCTGGGAGTAGAGGATGGGCTTGATGACTCCGGGCGGGGGCATGGTGGACGAGGGGGACAGGTGCATCTGCGTCTTGATGTGGGCCGCGGCTACCCGCGCCGCAGACACGGCCGCCACATTCGGTACCCTGCTAAAAGGGAAGAAAAAAAAACACATTATTTTACAATCAATCTTCTATAAAAGTTTTTCTTTCTCAGTATTATTAATATTTAAAACATTTACTTTGTGGTTAGCCATTTTTACCACAGCATGCAAACAATAATATGTAGTTTTGAGTGTGTAAATGGTGCTATGGTGGTGAAGGGTAGTATTGTTTGCATGCTGTGGTAGTGATTGTCCTGACGACGAGACGGGTTTGCCTCGAAACCGGTAGACATAAAAATCTCGGTGAGCGGTTATATATTAATATTATTAACATTTTTGAAAAAAAAAAATAAGTAAGTTTTTTTTCTTTGGCCTTCTGTCGTCCATTGCTGGATTAGGCTTCTTTCGTATCAAATATATTTAAAATTAAAATATAAATTCGTTTCTAAATCACTATAAATACATATTTTATTATAACTAAATTATAATTTCTACCGGTTTCCAAGCTAACGGATTTTTTTTAAGACTGATAAATACTCAGTCTTGAAAAAGAAGCGGTTAGCTTCGAAACAGGTAGATATTATTTCTTTCAAACACTTATCCGCATCAATGGTGCATAGGGCACTGCATCATATAAACGAAGTGTTATCTTGATTATTAACACATGAAGGAAAGGTGATCAGACCTCCGCTTCCAGTACCAGTCCAAGGTAATATTGAATAAATATAAGAGTGAAATAATCTTCTTCTTCTTCTTCAAACCCTTATCCGCACCCCAATGGTGCATAGGGCACTGCATCATATAAACGAAGTGTTATCTTGATTATTAACACATGAAGGAAAGTTGATCAGACCTCCGCTTCCAGTACCAGTCCAAGGTAATATTGAATAAATATAAGAGTGAAATAATCTTCTTCTTCTTCTTCAAACCCTTATCCACACCCCAATGGTGCATAGGGCACTGCATCATATAAACGAAGTGTTATCTTGATCGTTAACACATGAAGGAAAGGTGATCAGGCCTCCGCTAAAATAATCACTTATAATTATTTGACCCCCCCTGGGAATCGAACCCGGGACCTCCAGTAAGGTAGTCGAGCGTCCTGACCATTTACACTACGGAGGCGGACACAAGATATTATAAAGTTATAATAAAATATTTATAGTGATATAAAAACAAAGTTATATTTTAATTATAAAACGGAAAATCACAAAGTTATTGCTTTGTTAGGTGCTAGGTGGGTGTAAATAATAAAAATGTACTTTCTTCTCAAAATAACATTTAATTCCCACACAAAAATACTGAGGTTATGCTTCTAGTGACTACTGTAGTGTTCTCCCCGTGAATGGGGCTTACATGCCCTTATATTATGATATTATACAAATAAGATAATAATGTCTGGACATAGTTCGCTGCCTGACCATGCTCCGTGAACATGTATTGACATGATACATAATAATTTTGATAAAGAAAGTGTATACAAGATTGTACGGTGTACATGTACTGACGTGATACAGGGGTATTGATAATAGGGAAGTTATACAAGATTATGGTGTAAACAGTGACCGTTACATGAATCACAGAATAGAATAAATAAAGAAGAATACACAGTAACTAAGATAATAGAATAAGTGGAAAATAACATAACAGCTTCAAATATAAATTACATTCTTTCGTATCCTTCCATTTTCCCCGTCCATTGCTGCTCGCAGCCAGTTTTTACCCCCCACAGCAGCTATATCATCAAATCATCTTTTTGGAGGTCATCCGATGCCACTTTCTTTCTCCCAAGGTACCAATCTTAAAATTACAGTGGTCTGTCTTATGGGGAACACTTTTCAAATTAAAATTAAAGGAATATCATTCTTTACATGATAAAAAGAGAGACAATAGCAGTACAGCAATTGGCCAGCGTTGACATGTGTGTATGTCCTGATGAGCAGATGGACCGTGGAAAAAGACAAGCAAGCACAGCAAGAGCGCTTGTGCACTACACTGAATTTTACCGTCCGGCAATCCTTTTTTTTTTTTAAATAAAAGCGACTACGGCAGTTAAATGTGATCGAATTTACGCACACTGTGATCACGCACCAATCAAGCACACTGATCCGAAGAAAGACAGCCAAGAGCACAAACCAATCCAAGCCAATCATCGTTTTATCACGCCAACTGAAGTGCCGGACGGTAAAATTCTTGTAGTGCACAAGCGCCCTAAGGGCGATTGTCCACTTCCCGGAATTTGACCGTCCGGCAGTCCGGTTTTGAAAAATGAAAGCGACTACAACAGTTTAGCTAATTAATTGAATTTACGCGCGTGTTCATGCACCAATCAAGAGCTCCGATCCGAAGAAAGATGGACAAAAGCACAAGCCAATTCAAGTCAATCATCGTTTTAAAAACTGACGTGCCGGACGGTAAAATTCCATGTAGTGCACAAACGCCCTAAGGGAACTGGAGAAGGATAGCCAGGGATAGGAGAGGAGGTAAATCCCACTTAAGGGTGCAGCATCAAGGGGAAAAATGATTTCCACAAGTTTGGTCTTTGTTTACCTGGTCTCCTCTCCTTTGAGAACGCTGAGTGCCTTCTTCCTCTCTTGGATTTCCTTCTGCGCGGTGACCATCATCAGGCGTATCTTGTCGGCACTCAGCACCGCCATCTGCGCCCCCACGCTGCCGTCTCCCGCTGGCCGCACCTGTCAAACAAAACTACCTTAACACATTGTTGTCGGGACACATTAATAGGCTTTTGTCACGATGTTGGATTATTGGCTAATACATTAATATGAAAAATCACAAGACTATCGGTAACATTCTTATTGAAATCTGTAGGGAACTAAGGGAGATATGAAAGTTTAAACTTTAGATATTTTAATAAAATGTAAAACGTGCATTCGTATACGTCATCAAACATTTTATGACGTCATATGGTTTATTGCCTTGGTCCTCAAACTGCGGCTCGATATTTGTGCGGCCCGCGAAATAGCAAACAATTTTAGTAGACAATAATGAATAATGACTATCAAAACCGATTTTGCGTGCAAAGTAAACTAAATAAAAGTACTTACGCAGGACGGGAATTTGGGAATAAGAAGAGCAAGTGTGCGGGTAGCTGTATTTTGAGTAATTTAAATCTCGATAGAGACAAAGAATATTTTTAATTTATTTCAGGGAATAGCATCAAGTGGCCACTTAAACCAGCCAATGACAGGTCATAAGCCCTGTAAATGCCTAGATAGGGGTAGGGGTTGGCTAGGAGTATGTATAGGAGCTTCGAGCTGGAACCTAGCATGTAACAGTCGGCTATCGTACATAATACCCAATTCATATGTGTGCGGCCCGCAGTGATACCTCACATTTTCCCATGTGGCCCTTGACCAGAAAAGTGTGACGACCGCTGGTTTATTGTATATGGTTTATAGAGCTGTAATAGTAGTACTATGGATTGTTTGTTTACCACTACACAAGCATTTGCGTTATACGAATATGAGGGGAGGGGGGGAGGGGGGGGAGGGTGGACCATAGACATCAACAAATAGAGCTGCAAATAATTTAGCAATAACACCAACATTAAAATAACTCGTTTCTGTGACGCCATTCATTGCCAACTTACACAAAACGAGTCTAATACAATCCTTTATAGGTTGAGTATGTTAAATTAGATATTCCTCCTAAATGTGACAAAGGTCCATTGTGAGTAGTAAGCACTTAAAGTGGTATTACACAAAGCGAACGATGAATGATAAGGAGTGTTATAATCATGTGACAAAGGTCCATTGTGAGTAGTAAGCACTTAAAGTGGTATTTCACAAAGCAAACGATGAATGATAAGGAGTGTTATAATCATGTGACAAAGGTCCATTGTGAGTAGTAAGCACTTAAAGTGGTATTACACAAAGCGAACGATGAATGACAAGGAGTGTTATAATCACGTACAAATACGTTTTATCGGAATCGTCATTAATTCCTAGAATATATGATTTTGTACTTGAAATAACTATCATGCCACTTCTCAGCAGGACCAGGCAGAGAGAATAGAACGCTACACAAGACTGTCTTTGCCTTTTCCACATTCAGGCATCTCCTCATACCCATCGATTATTCCGAATCATGACCTGGCCACGTCCAAGTGTTTGAAATACTTGATCATGCCTAGTTTTCCTAGGTATTCCTCTGCTCCTATTTCCAACTACATTCGCCTCATAAATTTATTTTACCATTTTGTTTGACACTCATGTGTTCCACATATGCCAACCATCTCAACACACCTTTCTTAATTTTATCGATAATGATTTTTTTGACCTTGTATAATATCCTTATTTTTCAGCTTTACATACATTCCTTTTTTTAAATTTAAATGTATATATTTTTAATTTCATTCCTATTCCAATTTTAAAATTCCAAACCTTTTTTTTTTAAATTACCTAACGTCCAAGTGACTCTGAAATCAAGCTACGGCTTATGCAACACCGTTTATCATGACCCTACTCAGGCTTGTATTGTAACAGGATTGTATTGTATTGTATTGTAACGGTATATACACGGGTCTACCAAACAATAAAATGACTCGACCTTTTTTTTTTAAATTACCTAACGTCCAAGTGACTCTGAAATCAAGCTACGGCTTATGCAACACCGTTTATCATGACCCTACTCAGGCTTGTATTGTAACAGGCTTGTATTGTATTGTATTGTAACGGTATATACACGGGTCTACCAAACAATAAAATGACTCGACTGCAATCAGTGTTAAACGCAGCAGCGAAACTAATTTTTGGAATTTCTAAATTCAGTCACATCACCCCACTACTTCACAAACTCCACTGGTTACGCTTTCCCGAAAGGGTTGAGTATAAACTCTGCCTACTCATGTATATATCAATACACAATATGGCTCCAGAGTATCTTAAGGAGCTGTGTATTCCAGATGAATTGGTTGATAGACGTCTCACGCTTCGATCGGCTACAACATCTGCAATGGGCAAAGTTATCTTACCAGCTCGCAAGCAACGCACTAAATTTGGCGAGCGTGCCTTTGCTGTTGCAGGACCGACGGCGTGGAATGCTCTTCCACCAATGGTTAGAAATAGTGAGAGTGAGATGATCTTTAGAAAAAGACTAAAAACACATTTGTTTTCTAAATCATTTCCACCATAATATTTTCCCCAATTCATTCACCGTGAAGCGCCCTTGAGGTATTTTTTTACGAAAATGGCGCTATATAAGTTATCCAATTTTATTTTATTATTATTATTATAAGTTTCATAGCCTATGCCTACTTGTGAGTGGATTTACTCTTTATGTTTAAAGTTTATAATTTCATGTTCATGAGTGAAAATTCTAGGCAAAAACACTCGCTATCTCGCTAGAGGTATGAGTTTATACATTTCTTTCTTCATTCTAAGTTAGCAGTGAAGTTACTTAGGTGTATGATTTTAATTCTTGATTTTACTCAGGAAGTGAATTTACTTATGTGTTCAAATTCCGAACCTCTGAGTCCTTGCTGGAGCCGTTGGTTCCATTCTCCATCTCCTTCTCCTTCCGCTCAGTCTTGCTTCTCTTGTGGTCATCTCTGTCTCTATCTCCGTCACGCTCCCTCCTGTGGTCGTCCCGATCCCTGTCGCCGTCTCTCTCCCTCTTGCGCGGCGCCGAGGACCTGGCCTGCAGCTCCTCCACCAGCTGTTGGATCTTCTCGGCGATACGGGACGCCTTCTTGGAGTCCACTATCGACGACAGCTTGTCGGCGATCTTGCGACGGTCGTAGCTGAAATCAAATTAAACTATATAGGATTCCACCGCGCAGACTAACAACAAAAAACGTGTAATTATACTTTTTTGTTACCCATTTGTGACACAGGCTGTGGCCGTCGACAAGAGAGAGGAATCCGAATATCCGAGGCATCTGTAGATCGCTTTATCAATCGAGGGCTTCAAATCATCCACATCTCTCCTGGAGAGATGTGCGGACGACATTCTTTTAAAGCCCCAATTCACTAAAAACAACAAAAACGATAAATTATCAACTCTTGAAATATAACATTTGAAAAATACATTTCAGGTTATAAAGTTTGAATTCTTACAGAATTATTTAAAGTAACGATATTTCGGTGTTTTTTCAGCGCTACGGGGACGAGGAATATTTAAGCATAGTTAGTCGCTGAGTAGATAACTAAATTATTTGTGATACACGCGAGCACGCCAGAAAAATAGCATATTTACTACCGAAAACCCCGAAAACGAACGAAAACGTTGGTGAACGTTGCCTTGAAAAAACAGAAAATAATTTCCATAGACGAAAAAACAATAATACCATAGATTGAATAAAATATTTGTAAGGAGGTACCTGATTATGACTTGGGATCTACATATCAAGACTTGAAGCTTAACAACACGCTGATTAATGGGGATTTATAATTCGACATAGAGAAGGGGTTTCATCGATAATTTCGGAGGGAAATCATCCTGACGGCTACGTTCCGGAGAGATAATGGTGGGATCACCATTGATCGTTCTCGCGGGGCGGCGAATACGAATTCCGGGAACTCGATTATCCGCGGAAAAGGAAGCCTCGTGTACCGTGTTACCCCGCTGTGTAAATTAATATTGCGCTTGTTAAGATCTAATCTGAATGAATTAAATCTTTGTTTATTTGAGCCCGGAGGAAGTATGCATCGAATTAAATACAATTACAATCAAGATAAAGGTAAAAGGGGGAAGGATAATTAAAACTTGAATGTTTCATGTACCTGGTTTAATCGATTACGTAGACATATTATTAAAATGACTTACCCTAGATTACAACACTTAGAAAATAGCTTATACTAAACGAAAGGTCCTCAACACAGTCCAAAGTTCACTTTCCTAGCTCATGTCTTGTTCACAGATTCACTTAACGAAACACCGTAACGAAGATTGAGGTTGATCCATAGTTATGAGCCATGAACAGCTCCGGGTTTGTGGAATCCCGTTAGGCGTGACGGCCACAGGTTGTAGGCTGGGCGGTCTTCGAGGGGCAGGAATCTGGTGTTCCTGGAGGGGCAGGAATCTAGTGTTCCTGGGTGGACGGCGGACGTCCTAGATGAGGATCCTAGATCCTCAGATGAAGCAGTTCCTTCGCAGTTGGAAAGAATCTGGCGTTCCTTGATGTGAAGCATCTTCGCGGCTGGAAGATGGCCTTGTAGCGCTGGCTACATCGAGTCGTGGTGGCACTTCACTCACTCACTTCTTGCTTGCCCCCGTTGGGAGCGGACTCCGACGACGTGCGCGTCGCAACCTGCGCGATCGGGGATTTTTCGTCGACTGTCGTTGCGGCGTCTTTAGCTCGCGTGCTACCCCTACTGTTGCTAGAGCAAGATGGTCGTACTACCCCTCTCGCTTAATCCTTACCCTAGTTAATTTAAGAAGAATCTTATCGTAGCTTACTTACTAAAAGCTTAAACCCATATCTGCTCCCTAGGTGGAGCATATGGTGTCCACAACTACTAGTTAATAGTAACCGAGTTATAGACTTACAAATAATTAAAAGTTAACAAAACTAATTATAATATGACTTATTATTAACTAACTGATTCTTAATTAAACTGATTATAATAACTAGATTAACTTATAATTTTTAAATAAAATAATGAATTAATAGAGATTCCTTTCAGAGTAGTAGTTGACGCGTTTGTCAACCACTCGAAGTTCAGGTTCGATTCCTGACAAGGTTGATTTTAATGTAAAGTTTAATTTTCAATTTTAATTGCTATTTCAAGTTTCCTAAATGGAACTTAGAGCGTGATGTATATATATATATATTTTTATTATTTATTCATCCATATGTATTGCCAGTACATACGGGAGTGCCTTATGGACGCGTACAAGGAAAGATGGCGGAAGTTAGACAAGGTAGTGTGGGGTTCTATCCTCTCTCTGCCTTCCACTTCCGAGAGGCGGCGAGAGGGTAGTTACAAAGGGCGGCATAATATTTATGATCGTAGCTTTGAGTCCGTGGGTCGGCCCGTTTTTAACGACTCTAGACGCGGACGCCGAAATGCATTATTGCTAACGGCCGAAAATTCCCTAATTGCCGGTCTTACCCATCGTAAACATTGATGGTCTGTTATCATTGTTCCGAAGGAATTCTTTTACAATTCGAAATAGTAAAATATATTTTTCTAAAGAAAGGTTAGGCTTTGAAGAAACCCGCCGTCGTTTTAAATTTTTTTTTGTCTGATAACGAACAAATGATCTGCGCGCCTAGAAGTGAAAATTTTTAAAGGAAGAAAAAACGATTTTTTAATGCAATATTTTAAACACTCAGATTATGCAATATATCAAGCTCGTTTCAAAAAATTGTTTTTGCCACTTAGGGACAATGTTCAAATTGTTATCATTTAAAATCTCGTTTTTTTTTTCATGAGCAATTTTGCATGTTTACCCGATTTTAATACACTGAGTTAATTTTCTGCGTACATTAGTTTTTATACCATAAGCAGGAATGTACTTTCTTTTTGGAGTGAATTGATCTGGAGAAATCGGCAATGTTCCCTAATGTTTGCTTGTGCGTAGTTGCTAACGATAAAATAAAAGTTGACAATAAGGATACTAAAAATAATAATAAATTTGGATAATTTATAAAGCGCCATTTTCGTAAAATTCTCCCTCGAGGGTACGAATAATGTAATATACTTTACTCAAAATTTAGATACCACATTTTTTTGTTATTGGGCACCTCCATGATGCAGAAAAAATGAATTGAAAGAGTCTTTTATCAAATATTTTATTCATATCACTTGAAGTGCAGGACTCAAGTTAGAATGTAGATACCATTTGATACAATACTGTACGCACTTTTTGGTGTGGATAAGGGTAAAAAAAAGAAGGTATGTTAATATATTTAGTAAATAATTTTCATTATATTCCCGATTACAGCCAAACCAAAAATGGATAGTATTTGGTATCTACCTTATTCTTTAAAAAAGAAAATAATGGTACAATATGAGTAAAAAGCCATGTTTTTGAAAAAATTAAGAATATAATACAATCTGAATAATCAGTTTCAAAAATTAAAATTTGAAATTTTTAAGATGTTTTTTTGATGGTATTATGAGTCACATTTTACCATATAAGCTTTAACCACTTTTATTTTTTGTATAATTATTGTAACCGGTTTCGGCAAACACCTTGTCTTCTTAAGGGATGGATGATTTTAATAAAATTTTATTTCTTGAATGTTTTTCGCAGATACTTTGGCACATTTTATAAACTTTATAAAATAAAACACTTTTGTTTTTAACCACTTTTTTATTGGTACATTTTTTTTCCAACCGGTTTTGACAAGAACCTTATCATCAGGGATGATGATAAGGTTCTTGTCAAAACCGGTTGGAGAAAAATGTACCGGTAAAAAAGTGGTCAAAAACAAAGTTGTTTTATTTTATAAAGTTTTTAAAGTTTGAGTCAATGGCCGTCACCAAATCACAGACTTATCTGTGATTATTGCTCGGCAGATACACTCGTATTGCATTAAATATGTGCGTAGCATTCGCAATAAATGGGTGAATAAATAAATAAATAAATTTGAAAACAGGATAGGAAAATAAAGATGTTGAAAATTTACATATCATTATAATTATTATTTTTGTACAAACATCAAAGTAAAAAAAATATAGTACAATTCAAAATATACATCATAATCACAATTATTGTGGAGTATAATTACAATTCAAAATGTACAACACACCCCGTTTTCCACATCAAATACCCAATGGTATTTTTCTTAGAAAATGTCTATTCCCCGATTCAAATAGATATATCAGACTTTGGGGAATGAATTAATGTACCAGTCGTTAAGAAGGGAAATATTTTCATCAGCCGTAGGTTTCGAAAGTCTGACATTAAAGCGAGGCGGTCTTTCAAACACAAGCTCTATCATGGGGAGGTCTCTCACTGAGTGGGAGCTTCCCAAATTCATTATCCGGATCTCGTCGCTGAAGCACCGCTTTACATAGGTCAAAAACTCATTGCAGAAGTTCATGCAGACATTCGGTTGCCAGAAGTTCTGAAATACGGAACATAAAATTAACACACTAAGGACGGGAAAGGTATTTCTACCCGTTCGGTGGATTGATGCTTAACCCATTGCACCACTAATAAAGATGTCAAAATTTATTCATACAACAAACTATTTAATTTTGACACATTTTTCTATTACAATAACATTTACTCTTACTGGTCCAATGTAGAATCTCATTCGACATCGATTTTTTGCTCTTATGTCGGATGTCCCATGTCGGATGTTATTTGACATTTTTTTCATCATTAGTATTATTTATTTAAATTCCAAGCTTACATTTTTGTCACTCGTATCTATTACAACAGTATGTGGAGCAGAGGACAAAAGTTTTTTTTCCAGTTGGAATGTAACTGTCTACCTAGATTTTTTTTAATCTTGGAGGACCGGAAAGGGTTAAGACTAAATTAAACACAAAATAAAAATGGTAAAACATAAAAGCAATTTTTTTGTTTGTTCATAAGCTCATTATGGCTCATCCCCAGGTAGTTTTGGAAGAGTGTCTTCAGTTAAAGAGGTGTGAAGATGAAAAAAAAAGTTATACACTTGTAAAGTGGTCGTAAGCCCTGTAAATGCCCAGACTTCCATATTCTTCTTCATCTATGTTGGGATTGGAGATAATCCAGATTTGTGAACAAATATTTGGGCACACTTAAAATGTTGTAAATTAATAAAACACTCACATTATTTAGTTTAGGAAGATCAAACATTCGGAATTGTTTTATTTCTTGAACTATTCCGTCATCATCTCTGAAACCACATATTATAGTTTCAACACCAGCGAAGAATGATTGCAACCACCAAGCCAAAGTTTTGTATTTTCTGCAATACATACATTTTTTTTAAAACATGGAAAAAAGGTAAAAATGAAATAATAAAAGAAAAACACTTATTTATTAAATAACCACTTAACTTTTATTTATTTAACCACGTAAGTTATATTTATTTAATTATAACGACTAGTTTCGGAAGCTATGCTTCTATCTTCAGGTCTAAATATAAACTAAAGCATAAATAATTATCTGTTCTATAAATAGGTGTTTGCGGAGAATCTTAGGCGTGCGGTGGTTTGACTTTGTGAGGAATGAAGAGATAAGGCGTAGGACGCAGCAAATCTTGGTCACAACTGTCGTCAAAAAAAGGCGATTCAGTTGGCTCGGCCACGTACTCCGCATGCCTCCTGAGAGCCTTAATCAAGCTTGCCTCTTTTACAAGGCATCAGGTTCGCGCCGCCCAGGACGACCACTACTGACAATTCGTCGGCAGTTCTCGTCAGAAATTCGGGACGCGGATCTGACTTGGGAGGATGCAAGGGAGCTGGCAGCCGACAGAAAAGCCTGGAGATAGTTTGTGGACTCCATATGCTCTACCTAGGGAGCGGATATGGTTAATAATAAATAAATAAGGAGCGGGGTAAGTTATGGTAGGGACTGAACGGAGCCATTTGGTTGTAATGTAACACGTTACGATGCGAGCATTCGTATAGTCAGTACAGCGAGCCGAGCGTTCCATCCATAGTCGAAGCGCTTGCCGCGACATGCTCTGGTCAGTCCCCACCTTTAGGGGGAGAGGGGTAGAGTTTGAGAATAAATTATTTATTAAATTATTATTAGAATTAATAAAGTGGTAAAAAACAAGTGTTTTCTTTTACAATTTCATCATGTCTTACCACAAAGTGAATGCGGAAACAATTAATAAAATAAGGTAAAAATGAAGTGAAAAGTAGCTTGCTTTTGATTTACATTTTGCACTGAGTATTTGAAAGGAAGCAACACTTTTTTCAACCCAATCACTGTGAGAATCACAGGCAGCCAGTGTTGAATTCAGCATTTGCGTACAAGAATAAGAAATGCTCAAAATATTGATGATTGATAATCGATAATTGAGTTTACCTGAACGTGATATCATGCCTTCTCTCTTCAATTCTTCGGCTGGTTTTGAGCTCCACAAACTGGCACTTCCTCAACTGGTCTAGGACGTACGCCGGGGGGTGTGACTCGCGGTGAAACTCCTCCTTGATGTGCGTTCCTTCGACCAGCACTCCGTCCATTTCGGCTCCGTAAATAAGTCGATGTTCATTCAATCTGGTCTCAAAAATACATGAAAACTCGGAAGATTCATCCACGGGGGCCTCAATGTCCGGATTACTACTGGGATCATCTGAAAATTGCCCATTTTTTTTACAAATTCATCTGAAAATAAGGGAATGGATAAATGTTTAATGGAAAACCAAATATATAATTTAATACAGTGAAACCTGGATTTAACGTCCCTGGAATTAACATTTTCCCGCCAATTGCATGTAATTATTTCAGTCCTGATATATTTCTCTGCATTTATTACCGTTTACGTCGAAAATATTGTGTCATTTGATTTTGACATTTTTTTACATTTACTTTTTCCCTACAGTAAGTTTTTGTATGTAAAAAAAAGTCATCTACATGATTTTTACAAAAAAAATATATATATATATTAAAATGTTTTTTTTCGATACCCCGCATTTACATTTTCCCTCCTTTTAAGTTTATTTTTAGTCTTATACAAAACGTAAAATAGGGGTTTCACTGTATTTCCATTTGCAGTTGCTGGTGACGTATTATAACCAACCACTCCCATCCGCATTACATGAGGATGGGTAAAATTTGCGACAGTCAATACCGTTTATAACCTTGTCATAATATAAATTCAGTCGCAGTTATACTGCAAATGGGGTTGCCAGCATTAAAGATATATAGTGCTTCATCGGTTATAATTAAGTACTTATAAAAATTACCAACCAGATACCATGTATTGCTCAAATTTGTACCCCCATGCGCACATTGTCTTTTCTCGTTCAGTTGTATTGGCCTTTTTAGCAATGGCTTCCGGGGTCTTCAAGGAATGCATGTATATAACTCCTTTAAACAAACATGCGGCAAATCTGTAACAATACAATGCTTTATGTATTAACAACATTTTGAGTGTGTCCAAATACTTGTTCACAAATCTGGATTATCTCCAATTATAGGAGTTATTTTTTTTATTATTTTTTAATGTTTTTTTTATTTCTCAACATAGATGAAGAAGAATATGGAAGTCTGAGCATTTACGGGGCTTACGCTATCATAGACTGGGTTAAGTGATTACACATGTGTAACATTCACTCATTCTACCCATGATTGACAACCACACTACTCAAATTCTTGGAAGTTCTATATATATGAACCGATTTTGAAACATTGTACTTGAATCACTAGAATTTAATAAAAAGCAAATAAATAAATAAATTTTATCTATTACATTAAAAAAAACTAATTAATCACTACGCCACCTTCCGCAGGAGTAAGCAGAGATAATAGAATGACACCCCACTCTGTCTTTGCAAACAATCTCCGCCTCTTCCACATTCATGCATATCCTCGTACATATCCGCCGATTATTCTGACTATTTGGACCGTATTGATACCCTATTACTTGAGAGAAAAAATTTGTTATTTTTTATAATAGGAAAATCGATAAAGAACAGTAAAATAATATAAAATGAATTGGCGATCAATTTCAAACAGCAATTTAAAATATTGACTGGTCTTACAGAACTGCCAATTAGTCAAAATTTAAAATTTAAGATACATGATCCAATGATCTGACGGTCCGTGTCACCACATATTATTTATGATTTCACATGATATTTTATTTATTTCACTCTAACTACTGTGTGCCACTACTTTGTGGAAGCGAGACAGCAATTATGGACTGCATTTTTCCGATCGTTCACACCACTAAAGCGCAGTGAACATGCTACTAACACCACGTGGTTTGTCGCAAGCTCCATATTATTACATACAATATTTGTATGATTAGGAGGACTGGGTTTTTTAAAAAACTAACTAAAGTGGAACTAACCTGACAGTTTCTTCATTCTTATATGGAAAAGCGCTGACTTCTCTCAAAAAACCCCTATAGCACATAAACGGGACATCTTTCAAGGAAATACTTCTCCTATCATACACATTGAATTCCTCCGTGTGGTCTTTGAAGTAACATAGCAAGAATTTTAGCCTTTCTTCTTCTTCTATCCTCTTCAGAGCATTTTTAATGTTATGATTCAAATCGAAACGGACTCTCCCGATAGGAACGTTGTTGACGTAGCGCAAATTCGAAGAGTCGTTCATATAATTCCTTTGAGGTCCAACGCTCATGTATCCGATCACTTTCGGCTTCGAGAAGAACGGGAACTTATCTCTCGGAAAGTTTGCGGGGTTTGTTGTTTGCTCCATTTTCTAACGGAAGACACCTATATTTTTCACTAAACGTTGTAAGGTCAATAATGTGTGTTTAATGTTGTATTTCCATTTTGAAATAGAAACTCAATAGTGTCGTGCGCTATCAGCAAATACTCGACGGTACTAGGTGTCAGCGAATACGTGAATACTTCTCGCGAAAGGAAAAAACCTTTTTTCGTCAGAAATATTGTCATTGAAAGTATTAATAACAATTTATACGGTACATATACGTATATCGAAATAAATCACATTGATCAAAAATCAACACTGCGTTTGACGTTGGACGTTGATGACAGTTATGGACAGTGTTGTCAACGTTTATGAAACGGTAGAGCGAGAAGAAAAAATCGCAAAAGGTAGGTACCATAAATATTATAGATATCCCAACTTGAGATAAAACATTTTTATTTTTTTATGTCTATGTGGTGGGGGCTGACCGGAGTCATTTCGTCGTAACATTACGATGCGAGCATTCGTATAGTCAGTAAAGCGTTCCGAGTGCTCCATCCGAAGACGGATGCTCGCCGCGAACTACGTTACGTTACCTTTTAAAAAAGATGGAAGACAGCATTCTAAGTTTTACGGCCTGGCATTTGGCTGGCAGGTTCCGTAAAGATGGATAACGTAAAACATGGATACATGTTTCATCATAATATTGAGTCACTCGTGTATTTCTGGTAACGGATACCCATATATACTCACAAAAAGCTCACACTAACCAAACTAAATATATAAGATCACGTAAAGTAAAAGTTGTGTGATTCATAAAATTAGGGGGATGATTTTTAGCAAATGATGTCATAACATTGTGTAACAAAAAGTTTATATTTTTTTATTATTTTATTTGTTGTTCTTGACCAATTGTGTTGGTATTTGATTAATAATTTACAACAAAAGTAGGGTGAATATAAGTTAAATAAGCTAATGTGTGTAAGTCCATTGGTGCAGGCGTTTACGTATACAATTATTGGCCAGTCAACTTTGTGTAAGTATTAATTGGTAATTTTCTTAATGTGTGTACCAAAAAGGCATTGTAATTTCTATTGATAAAAATACTTTTGTTTCTAATTTCGGTTACTACCTAAAATGTGGAAAAAAAACCGGTAAGTACTTAGTGATTTTTTTCTCTGGCAAGCAAATAAATTTTCTGACGTTTTCACTTCAATTCAAAATTCAAACATTCAAAATAAGTCGAAAAATTCCTTTCAATCAGTATTTTAAATGAAAAGGCTATTAGGAAATGTGTATATACTATATCTTTTAAAAATACGGCCTTCTATATTTATATATACCTTATAATAAGCATCATTATGTTTTATTGTGTGGAGTTATGATCTTTGGCTTAAATAATGGGAGTCAAAGGATTGTGGACCATTTTGGCTCCTTTCTGCGATAGGAAACCGCTTTATGAGGTTAGATTGCGCCTGAATCTAGCGCCCCTTTCTTAAAAATCTTTCCCGTCTTTTATAAAAATGTCGTTTTGATCACAGATAAATGCCATTGAAAGTATCGTTTGCTTCTTGCAGGCCTTAATTTTATTTCATATTATCTCAACAAATTTTGGTTAGGTTAGGTTGTTACCTTTCGATGGAGGCTTTTGATGAGCTGACTATTGTTACCATTGGGTTAGACAAAGATGGCCGTGTCGTTTTACACTTTTGACATCTGAACAAAGATGAAGAAGAATATGGATGTTTGGGCATCTATGGGGCTTACCACCGGTTATAGGCTGGTTGAGTGATCACAACATAAGTATGTGAATATAATCCAGGATTCGGACCTAAAAACTAACTAACCATCACGCCACTTCCACTCTGTCTCTGTAAACATTCTTCGCCTCTTCTACATTCATGCATCTCCTCATACATACCCGACGATTATTACGACTCCTGACCCGGCCGCTTTCAAGTGTTTGACATACCTGATTGTGCCAAGTTTTCCTCGGTCGTCCTCTGCTTCTTTTTCCAACTACATTCGCCTCATAAATTTGTTTGACCGTTCTTTCTTCACTCATACGTTCCACATGTCCAAACCATCTCAACACACCTTTCTTAATTTTATCGATAATGCTTATCTCAGCCTTGCATTCTTTCCTTATTTCATCATTCGGACCTTGCATACACAAATAAAGAGTCTCTGCTTAATAAAAGATTTCCTCATTCCAACATAGATGGCTTTTGTGAACTCACATGTACTGCGTCACGAGATTGATCAATATATCTAGGAGTTCCAAAAATTTTAGTAGTGTGGTTGTCAATCAAATTATCACTCGTAAACAAGTGGAGGCTTAATAAAAAAAAAATTAAAAAATCATGGGTACAATTAGTGAATGTTACATGTGTGTAAAGTGATCACTAAACGTGCCTATGACAGGTCCTACGCCCTGTAAATCCCCAGACTTCCATATTCTTCTTCATCTATGTTGAGATGTCAAAAATGTAGATATTGTGTGTCCATAAATTGTTTTATTGTTTTTATTAAAAAAGATTTTTTTTATTCACAAAAATACTTCAATATCATACTATTTCTGTGAGCCTAAGCGGCTCATTGTTAGAAATAGATGTCAAATTGTGGTAGAGTGGATTCGAACCGAGAAACTCTGACTCAAGAGTCCGCGACACTAACCACAGGACCACAACCCGACACGATAACTAAACATTGTGTGTTTAAACATATTAGAAATGTGTGCTGTATATGAATGTCTTTTCTATCTTACCTGACTGAGCCACAACGATGAGTGGCCGAATACAGCTAGTTGTAAATTAATTTGTGGATGTGTTTCTAGATTCGCGGTGAGACAGTTGCCGTGGACCTGTCGGGTTGGGTGTGCGATAGTCAGAATGTGACGGACTATTACGCTCAGCCTCGCCTCTATCTCAGGTGAGTCGCGTAACAATGTAACGAGTATACCACGATCATCGGACATGGGTTATCAGCGGACTTGTGGTACCCTTTGGTTACCAAAATCAGATATATCGGCTTTCGGCACTCTAGGGAGAAATACCAGATCTGACGTCATGATTTATAAAAGTATCAGATACATTTTGGACACTATGTTAGATATTTTATTTTTTTAATTTTTTATTTATTTAAATAAAACAAAATAGTTGGTAAATATAAAATACATTTCAATATATAACGTTTCTACCTCTCTAATAAAGTAGATACTTGTGTTTAGATATCCCTCTCGTTCGTTTTACATAAGTAAATTAAAATAAAAAAAAAATTAAAAAAGTAAATTAAAAATTAAAATATTCAGGGTTGTGCAAAATTTTTCGATTTAATTTATTTTTATTTTAACATAAACTGTATACGTTTTTTAATTTTAAAAAAAAAAAATATATTTGTTCCAGAGAACCACCACCACCTTGTGTCTTGTCGGTGGAGTTCTTTTTACATGAATTTTAATTTTAATTTTTATCTATCTAATATACACACAAAATAGAAAAAAAAACAATTTTACAATTTTTATAGAATTAACTCTTGATCATTTACCCATTCCTTTATTTTGCCTTTGTTCCATATTTTATTTTGACCTCGAACCTCCGTCATATACACTCAAAGAAGAAAAAAAAATTGAAACTATTTTACAATTTTTATTGAATTAACTCTTGATCATTTACCCATTCCTTTATTTTGCCTTTGTTCCATATTTTATTTTGACCTCGAACCTCCGTCATATACACTCAAAGAAGAAAAAAAAATTGAAACTATTTTACAATTTTTATTGAATTAACTCTTGATCATTTACCCATTCCTTTATTTTGCCTTTGTTCCATATTTTATTTTGACCTCGAACCTCCGTCATATACACTCAAAGAAGAAAAAAAAATTGAAACTATTTTACAATTTTTATTGAATTAACTCTTGATCATTTACCCATTCCTTTATTTTGCCTTTGTTCCATATTTTATTTTGACCTCGAACCTCCGTCATATACACTCAAAGAAGAAAAAAAAATTGAAACTATTTTACAATTTTTATTGAATTAACTCTTGATCATTTACCCATTCCTTTATTTTGCCTTTGTTCCATATTTTATTTTGACCTCTAACCTCCGTCGGCAACACATTGAAAATATTTGAACGATATTTATTATTAATTCTTGGGACTATCAAACCTTCGTTGTGGGTAAATCGTGTATCGTGGTTGTATACTAAAACGTATGATGATTTATATCTTATTTAAACACCGTTTATGGTGTTTAAAAATGATGCGGAATTCATCGAAACACAAATCATAATAGATTTTTATCACAAAGTAATTAAATTAAAGATGGATTGACAGCTGGGAATCAATGTCGCAGGAGACTAATCCCTCTTAAACTCAAGCCACAAGGCCTATATCAAGAAGAAGAAAAGATCTTTTATATTTAAAAAAAAAAAAGTTAGTTATATTAGTATATCACCACTAACTGAGATTTTTATATCTACCGGTTTGGAGACGTACCCGTCTCTTCGTCAGGGCAATCACTACAACAGAATGCAAACAGTACTACCTGTCACCACTATTCACACACTTACAGCTACACACAATGTTTATCACATGGGATTTTGGGCGACCCGAGGACCAACGTGCACTAGGGATTGCAGAACAAACATGCATTAAGAGCCGAGGTCTGACATGTTCTAGAAAAGATCTATTTCCACGATGTTGACCCTTTTACAGGAACCTGTATTTCCGCACGAGCTACCTGCTGCTGTACGACGTGACCCCCGTGTTCGTGCTGGAGGGGGCGGCGCCCGCGCTCAAGGGGGCCACCATGGCAGCGCGCGCGGACCTGCAGGCGGCGGCGCGCGGCCGCAGGGGGGCGCGCCCGGGGGGCAAGGGGCAGGACACCTCCAGGAAGAGGTTCGCCACCGTCCTCGCTCATGTTCGTGAACACCTTTTTTTCTATCTCTCCTTTAAAAACAACGTAATATTAAACATTTATGTATCTCGATATCTCGAGAACATGGAAGTCTGGGTATTTACAGGGCTTACAACCCGTTGTAGGCTGGTTTAACACATTGTTGGCGGGAAACACTTAAAAGCATGTTTTACATATTGAGGGAGGACGCCCACGCCGCGTAAATATTTGCGACTTGTACAAGGACATGGGCTGTTCAATGTGTGAGGTGCTGAAGAGGGTGCCATATGACCAGAATAGGGGAGGAGATGTCATTTGTTGCTTTCTGAAAACCAATCCGTAAGATTGAGACCACAGAAGGAAGACATACTGTTGGTAGAGAGCGGGAGACGCTTTTTTAATTTTTTAAATTTTTTTTATTATTTTTTAAGTTAGCCTATACATATTACAAGTAATGTAAATTATTATATATACTTGAATTACTACATCCATATTAAAATATTTTTATTCCTTGCAGTAAACAAAACATTTATTTTAAATTCATTCCGACTCTTTTCATTCTTCATACATTCAGGCATCTCGTCATACATTAAACAATTTTGCGACTCTGTTTTTTTCATAAATGGCAGTCTTATTTTATCCTTATTTCTAGTAATATGTTCATGACAATTTTTGTTTAAGACTATTTTATCGTTAAAATATAAAAGCATTCTATTTGCTTACTTTTGATAAAGCGCAAGAGACACTCAGTCAGATGGGAATTAGGTTTGCGGTTACTTGTGATTAGTGTCCGCCTCCGTAGTGTGATGGTCAGCACGCTCGGCTACCGTTCTGGAGGTCCCGGGTTCGATTCCCAGAGGGGTTTAATAAATATGTGATTTTTTCACTCTAATATTTATTCAATATTACACTGGACTGGTACCTGAAGTGGAGGGCTGATCACCTTTCCTTCATGTGTAAACGATCGAGATAACACTGCGTTTATATGAAGCAGTGCCCTATGCACCATTGGGGTGCGGTAAGGGATTTATTATGTGATTAGTATACAACTCTAATTAGTATACTAGTTAGGGTCAGGGTTGATAAAAAAACCGCCCAATGACAATGTTTTAAGCGATCGCTTTATATGTACTTGTTTATACACAATTTGACTTTTTACGATTTTGACTTGTATGGTGTTTCCAGTGCGCGAAGCTGCTGTCCAGCATGGGCCTGAAGTGCGTCACGGGCGTCGGTGAGGCCGAAGCCATGTGTGCACACCTCAACGCTACGGGGGTAGGTACTTTGTTCCGATGAAAGAATTTTATTGAAATCTGTCCCACCGCATGCCCAGATCTGATACAGAAGCATCTAGGCTTCCTGACAGATCTGCTCTTGCAAAGCAATTTTTTTTTGGAACTAAGTTGTGAAACAACGTAAAAAAATTTAAGAATTATAAAAAAATGTCTCCGAAATCCCCCGACATCTTAGAAACTGCAGTTTACGCCACACTACACCATGGTAGCGGACAAAAAAGCCATGAAATGATTAGGTTATGTCAGGTATAAGTATGGCTGATGTCCGCCTTTATAGTGTAATGGTTAGGTTAGGTGTTATTTTAGATGGGAGTTGAATTTATTATTTACCTTGCTTATTATATGCAAGGTTTATAGATCGTTAAATGGATTTTTGTTTCTTCTTAAAAGAGATAGAGAAGAGAGATAATGAGAAGATGATAAAACGATAAGAGATGAGAAGATGATAAAAAGATAAGAGATGAGAAGATGATAAAAAGATGAGAGATTAGAAGATGAGAGATTAGAAGATGATAAAAAGATGAGAGATGAGAAGATGATAAAAAGATGAGAGATGAGAAGATGATAAATAGATGAGAAATGAGAAGATGATAAAAAGATGAGAGATTAAAAGATGAGAGATTAGAAGATGAGAGATTAGAAGATGATAAAAAGATGAGAGATGAGAAGATGATAAAAAGATGACAGATGAGAAGATGATAAAAAGATGAGTGATGAGAAGATGATAAAAAGATGAGAGATGAGAAGATGATAAAAAGATGAGAGATGAAAAGATGATAAAAAGATGAGAGATTAGAAGATGATAAAAAGATGAGAGATGAGAAGATAAAAAGATGATGAAGTTCTTTTATTTTAATCTGTGTTGGGAGGTTAGGTTAGGTTAGTATGGCTATTATTATTACGGTCCGGATGTTATTAATTAGTAAGGCTGATGCCCGCCTTTATAGTGTAATGGTTAGTGCGTTTAGCTACGGTGCTGGATGCCCCGGATTCGATTCACAGGTAAACTCCTGCGACAGGTGTCTTTACCTGTGAATGGTAAAAACATACTTTTTTGAAAAACAGTTATTTTTACCGCAATGGCAGCGTCATCTGCTGAAATTAACAGCAACACACGCAATATTTAGCATTGCTCTTGGCGAAAAGGGTGTTTACCGACACGTGCTAAAATATTATATACCCACGAGGATTGTGGGTTACAACTAACTAACCATCACGCCGATTCGACGCAGGGGTAGGCAGAGAGAATAGAACGCCACACCACTCTGTCTTTGCAAACATTCTTCACCTCTTCCACATTCATGCATCTCCTCATACATACCCGCCGATTATTACGACTCCTAACCAGACCACTTTCAAGTATTTGGCATACCTGTAGAATACAACATATTAGAAATACATATATGCCAATTCCATTTCCAAGATGCTGTATGGTGCACATTGTCCGCCTCCATAGTGTAGTGGTTAGCGCGCTAGGCTACCATGCTGGAGGTCGTGGGTTTGATTCCCAAGAGGGGCAAAATAAATATTAGTGATTTTTCAGTCTAATATTTATTTAATATGACCCTGGACTGGTGCCTGAAGCGGAAGGCTGATCACCATTCCTTTGTTTATTTAACAATCAAGATAGCACTGATTCTATATGACGCAGTGCCCTATGCACCATTGGGTACGGATAAGGGTTAGAAGAAGAATATAGTGCTCATAGGTGTTGTAATTTCTTCTACTTCTTTTTGTAGATCCTAGGGATCTATTTTTGCCTCCGCATGTCGCTCTTGGGATGTCAACTCCCAGCTGTCTTTCCATCTTTTCGGAGGTCTGCCTGGGGGTCTGCGTCCTTCAGGGTTGCCTTGGAGGGCTATACGTGGAATTTTGTCTTCTGACATTCCGTTTATATGTTCCTTCCAGTATCGCCTTCGTTGTCGTCCCCACCTCACGATATCCTCCGTCTTACATATGCTCCGGATGTCGGTGTTCCTTAGGGCGCTTGTCCACTACCCGGAATTACACGGAATTTTACCGTCCGGCACGTCAGTTAGCGTTTTGAAAGGATGATTGGCTTGGATTGGGATTTCGTCGGATCGGTGCAAATTCGATCACGCTAAACTGTCGTAGTCGTTTTCATTTTTCTAAACCTGGCTGCCGGGCGGTGAAATTCCGTAGTGGACAAACGCCCTTACTCGGTCTCGCAATGTGTTTCCGGTTATGGATCGGAGAGTCTTCATCTCGGAGGTTCGAAGTCGAGATTTTGTTCTGAAAGTATCTGCTCTTGCCTCAATCCCATATGTGGCTATTGGTCGAACACGTGTTTTGTATATTTTCATTTTACTTTCAGAACTTTTATGTGTTTGTTCCTGTTTTGTAATTTGTATATTCTTATCTTCATGGCAGGCGGTGAGCGCCGTGATATCGCAGGACTCTGACTGCTTCGTGTACGGGGCCACGCGCCTGTACCGCAACTTCACCGTGTCCGGCTCCGGGGTCGGCACGGTGGACGTGTACGACCTCGCCCGGATACAGAAGTCCGTAGGTAAGTGAAACTATTCAGATTTATCATTTGACACAAGCTTCGGCTACTGTCTAATCTAAATTCTACCATACGCAATTGAACATAAGTATTTTTTTGTATTTTATATTAACACTATTATTCTAGTTCTACTTATAATACCTATTGTATTCTTGCCAGTGTCCTTTACTATGACCTAAATTATATTGTTTACCCACACACAGGCCATGCCTTTGTGGGATCTTTTTTTGTATTTATATTTTATTCATATTTTTTTCGTATGTATTTGAATTTATGTCATGTTTGTATAATGCAAAAGAATTTTAAAAAAAACTTCTTAAAATTGTAAATCAAACAATGTGACAACGACTGCCTCCGTAGTGTAATGGTCAGCACGCTTGGCTACCGTTCGCTAGTTCCCGGATTCGATTCCCACGGGGGGTCAAATAAATATAAGTGATTTGTTCACTCTAATATTTATTCAGTATTAATTACCCTGGACTGGTACCTGAAGCGGAAGGCTGATCACCTTTCCTTCGTGTGTTAACGACCAAGATAACACTTCGTTTATATGATGCAGTGCCCTATGCACCATTGGGTGCGGATAAGGGTTTTTGTTGTTGTTTGTTGAACTACGACTAGTTTCGGAAGCTACAGATGCACCCATCTACGGGTATGATTATAATAATTTACTTATTTATTTTTTTACAATTTTTTTAAATAATATTAGTATATAACCACTCACCGTTATATACTAATATTATTAACATTTAAAAAAAAAGTAAAAATGACTAACCACAAAGTAAATGCTTTAAATATTAATAATATTTATGTATTAATTTTAAATCAAACATAGATTTTTTGAGTCTACTAAGTTGTATTTTATTAACAAAAACACATAAAAAATTATATTATGACAATTGTTTCGCCTTGTTAGGGCATTATCAAACGAATGTGAAGATCAAATGGACTACGGTCCTTATGTAGCTATACAATTCTAAGTGACAGTTTTAACACGTGCAGCAATAATTTATGGGAGACAACTGTAGCTAATGGGGGATGTAGGAATGTACCCTTATATTTATGTGTTTTTGTTAATAAAATACAACTTAGTAGACTCAAAAAATCTGTGTTTGATTTAAAATTAATACATAAATTAAAATGGAGTTCTACAAATTAAACGCCAAATCAATAAATAAAATATATTAATAATATTGAGAATAATAATTTACTGTGTTTTTTGTCCGCCTCCGTAGTGTAATGGTCAGCACGCTCGGCTACCGTTCTGGAGGTCCTGGGTTCGATTCCCAAGGGGGGTAAAATAAATATAAGTGATTTTTTCACTGTAATATTTATTCAATATTACACTGGACTGGTACCTGAAGCGGAAGGCTGATCACCTTTCCTTCATGTGTAAACGATCAAGATAACACTGCGTTTATACAGTATCTACTCAATGAATTAGGGCCACGCAGAATTTCACGCAATTTCTCAATTCAAACAGGAATAACTCAGAGAAAACCTTAAATAAAACAACATTGAATTTTATTTACACATGAACACTTTATTACGCTTAAATTATGCATATATTTTCATATAAATATAGTTAGTATTTAGTATTTCCACCTTTGGCAGAAATAACTGCCTCAATTCTTTTTGGCATACTTAAAATGCACTGTTTTATTATGTTTTTTATTTCTTCGTCTTCTGACCAATTTTTTTGAATATTTTTTTTTTGACAGTCTACTGTCGGATTTGGAAATGAGTAAACCTTATTTTTTAACATGCTCCATACGTTTTCTATAGGATTAAGGTCCGGAGAATTTCCAGGCCAGGGGAGCAAAGGCAGATTTTTGTTAGACAAAATTTTTATTATTGATTTAGCCCGGTGGCAAGGTGCCCCATCCTGCATGAAGGTGTATGGACCTTCTGTTGGGTCGAGTGTATGGTAGAAGGGCAATAAAATTCGTTCGAGGACCTGCTTATAGGAATTTTGGTTCATTGTTCCTTCCACGAAAAACAACGGCCCAGGTAAATTGTTAATAATACATGACCATATCATTGTTGCAGGGGGGTGTTTGATAACTTTTACCACACAGGCCTCATTGTAACGTTCCATTGGTGCTCTCCTGACGAATCGACGGCTCTCTGTCACGGCTTCTAACCGGCACTCATCACTAAAGATGACCTGAAAAATAATGAAAATTTAAGTTTAATTCAAATATATAAGTTTATTTACTAAAATGATATGTTGAAAATTCAATTTAAATAAATACCTTTTTCCAATCATCTACCGAGTAATTTCGATGTAGCCTGGCCCATTTTAATCTATCCGCTTTCATTCGTGGTGTCAATTTTGGTACTTTTACAGGGCGCCTGCATTTCAGATTTACTTCGTAAAGACGTCGCCTCAGTGTTGATACCGATATATTTATACCCTCTTCTTCCAATTTTATTTTTAATGTTTTAACTGATGCACTACGGTTTTTTAACGCACTTTGAACGATTTTTCGATCAGTCCTCGGTGTTGATTTTCTAATCCTACGACAGTTCTTTCGCCGATTGCTGGAGGCGGGTGACTGATTTTTTATTGATTTTGAAATTCTGTCCACTGTTTGATGAGAAACGTTTTCTTTTTTTGAAATTTCTCTATTAGATAGTATTCCTAATTTCAGTAGCACTATAACACTAGACTTTTTTTCCTCAGAAATGTCTTTACTTTTTCCCATTTTGTCTTTTTCAAAAAAAACACTTGTGTTTACAAAAAAAATTATACTTTATGAACTAAAATTAAAAATTAAGTTTTTTTCACAAGACACGATAACTATATAACCTCTCTGAACAAAACAATAACCAGAACTCAAGAAACTTCACTAATAAATAAGATAGGACTAATTTTTGAACTTTCAACTATCTGTCTACCTGTGCTAATTAGGGACCTTTCTCAGAAAAAGGGTTTTAAATTTTGTAAAGGCTTAAATAATCCAGGTATATTTTACATATTATTGAAGGTAATATACATGATATTAGATGTCAATAGAAAACTTAAAGTATTTATGTAAAATAAATATAATAATCCAAAAGATTTCAGAGTATTCAAAAAAATAATGGGTGGCCCTAATTCATTGAGTAGATACTGTATGACGCAGTGCCCTATGCACCATTGGGTGCGGATAAGGGTTTTATTATTATTATTATTATGTTTTTTTACTCTAATAATTATTTCAACCCTTCAGTTATCATTTAAAAAAAATACTTGATTTCTGTAACTAGTTCCCAGTTTAGCCCGTTGTGTAAGGCGTTTGCATTGTAATGATGAGCCCGAGTGCTGCTCGGGTAAATTGTATTCCGATTTCTCAGTATTCATTTGCCTGAGTCAAATATATATAATTTGTATTTGTTTTTATTGACTAACGCGATCGGTGTTTAGGCAGTCTGTTTCAACTTGTCGGTGAAAATTTCTTGCATGGCGAATTTTCTCCACGAAATTCGACTGTTAGGTGGTAAAAATAACATATTTATAATTTTTTTTATTTATTTCTTTATTGTAAATGCTTTTGCATTTCACAATATTGTTACGGCGCAATAATTCTAGCAACATGAACTATGACCCCGTGCGCCCGCTAGGGGCAGGGCGGGGTGTACGCGGGGAATGTTTACGTTATCCCTTATGAGATTGAGGCAGGGGAGACTGCACACACTTGTCATTGTACTGTCATGGCGACCTGTTGAATAAACCGATTGCATCCTGATTACGAGTTATTATTACCTATACCCGAGCCCCGTAATAATATATTATAATTACAAGTACAAAAAAAATATAAAATATACATACAAAAAAACATCACACGAAGGCATGGCCTACGTGTGGGTATACATTATATTTTAAGTTATAATAAAGGGTACTGGCAAGAATACAATAGATATTTTCAGTAATAAAATATTTTGAAGTGCTTATATAAAATTTATTATTTATTATTTTTTTGTTGTAGATTTGGGCCGTAACAAAATGGTGGCTCTGGCACTGCTGTGTGGATCGGACTACAACGGCACCGGGGTGGACGGAGTGGGCCACAGCTCGGCCAGCTCCTTCATCATGCAGCACTCGGATGCCGACATCATCGGCAGGTACGCTACCTGTGACTCCTGCCTCCTGGGGCTTTGAAGTCATCCAGTCAGAAACTGCCAACCTCTCTCGATCTTTCCGGAGGTTGGTGCCCATCTTCTTCACAAGTCTTTCTCCATAAGACGGGCAACAATATCCGGAACGATCCAGAGAGATTGGCAGTTCCTCATTTACTCATGCCTCTAGGGAGATAGGGCGTTTGTCCACTACACGGAATAACACAGAATTTTACCGTCCGGCTCGTCAGTTAGCGTTTTAAAACGACGATTGGCTTGTGCTTTTGTTCATCTTTTTTCGGATCGGTGCGTGAACACGTTGCGCGTAAATTCGATCACGCTAAACTGTCGTAGTCGCTTTAATTTTTCAAAACCGGACTGCCGGACGGTAAAATTTCAGGTAGTGGCCAGTCGTCCATAGCGAGTGTTTTTGCCAGGAATTTTCACTCGTGAATCACATGAAATTATAGTAACTTTATACATAAAGAGTAAATCCACTCACGGGTAGGCAAAGGCTATAAAACTTAAAAAGTTGAAGCCTGAGTAGGGTCATGATAAGCGGTGTTGCATAAGCCGTAGCTAGAGTCACTTGGACATTAGGTAATTTAAAAAAAGTCCTTCTTATACATGATGCTTGTGTTCTTAGAAAAATATTTGTGTTATTATTATAAACACAAACATTTAAATTCCATATTATTTTTGTAAACCTAAACGGCTCTTTATTAAAAAAAATTCGAATTCGTGAGTGGGTTCAAACCAAGAAATTCTTCACGTCCAAAATATTAAAAATATTTTAATTTTAAGTTTTACTTAGTAAATACCACTATTTCTTACACAGAAATATTGATATTTACTAAGTAAAACATAAATTAAAAATGGATAGATTTTACCACAATGTGACTGCCGAATCAATTAATGATATTATAAATATGTAAATGGGAAATTATCAACATAATATTAAAAAGCCATCTCTAAATGAAAAGCACTGATTTTGTATAATAAAAGAATTGTTATATTCTCAATATTATTAATATTTAAAGCATTTAATTTGTGGTTAGTCATTTTTACTTATTTATTTTTTTACAAAAATGTTAATAAAATTAGTATATAACCACTCACCGAGATTTTTACGTCTACCGGTTTCGAGACGTACCCGTCTCTTCGTCAGGACAATCACTACCACAGCATGCAAACAATACTACCCTTCACCACCATAGCACCATTTACACACTCAAAACTTCACAAAATTGTTGATTTTGATTTAATGTTAATTCACAAAGAATTGTTAATTTTGCGGCAAGGGATATATATTTCTCTCCTTATCATTCACCGTTCACTTTGTGTAATACCACTTAAAAACGCTACGTCATGGCTATCTGTTTCAAAATAATCATTCCATCATCAGGTCAAATGTAGACTTAAAGTAAAATTGCTAAGGTCTCCTATTTATATCAAATTAAAAATATTGTTATTATTATTATTAGTGTCGGGTTGTGGTCCTGTGGTTAGTGTCGCGGACTCTTAAGTCAGAGTTTCTCGGTTCGAATCCACTCTACTATCATCACTCCAAGAGAGTGTTGTGAAGCATTGAACTCCTTGTTGGAGAGTGGTCAAGGTGGAATCGAGTCACGTCTTGGGACATATTCCGCTGGTCAATCTTCAGTTCCTCATTGCAGGCTGGTGTCGTGGAGCGCGGAGCCGTCCAAGTTCGAGGAGTACCGGCGGCGCGTGGAGGACGTGACCAGCTGCAGCAGCTGCGGGCACGGGGGCTCCGCCCGCCACCACTCGCGGCACGGCTGCGCGGGGTGCGCCACGCACAGCTCTTGCAACTCCAACGGCTACAAGTAACGCCCCCTCAATATACATTTTTATTTTTTATTTTTTATTATTTCAACACACTATCTGCGGGCGGATTGAGATAAACATCTCTGAAAAGAAGTGATAACATTTAATTGTACTGTATACATTGATAAGAGATCAAAAGATGCCGCAAAAGTCATGCGTAAATATAACTTACATGCGTAAATATAACTTACGATGAGTCGAGTGAAAAGGTAAAATTACCCTTCCCGCAGATAGTGTGTTAAGGTAGCTTATATTACATAATATAAACTATTTTACATACGCACATTACATACGCACGCCTCGGTAGTGTGCTGGTCGGCACGCTAGGCTACCGTACTGGAGGTCCCGGGCTCGATTCTCAAGAGAGTCAAAATAAATATCAGTGATTTTTCAGTCTAATATTTGTTTAATACGATCCTGACCCTGGTCTGGTACCTGAAGCGGAAGGCTGATCACCTTTCCTTCGTGTATTCAACGATCAAGATAACACTGCTTCTATACGATGCAGTGCCCTATGCACCATTGGGTGCAGATAAGGTTTAGAAGAAGAAGAATATACATACATACATTTATAATATCAATAAATATAAGTGCTAATCATTCCATCATCAGATCAAATGTAGACTAAAGCGAAATTTATATAAAAAAATATTTATTTATTTATTTTATATTAAAGGCAATCAAGTAATATCCGCCTCCGTGGTGTAATGGTTAGCGTATTTAGCTACCGCGTTGGAGGTCCCGGGTTCGATTCCAAGGGGGGGTGAAAATAAATATTAGTGATTTTTACACTCTATTATGTATTTAATATTACCCTGGACCGGACCCTGAAGCGCAGGAGTCACCTTGCCTTCATGTGAGTAACGATCAAGATAACACTGCGTCAATGCGATGCAGTGTCCTATACACCATTGGGTGCGGATAAGAGTTAGAAGAAGAAGAATCACCATATGAGTCTGATGTGGTGCCCTATACACCTTTATCAGATAATTTATAGCTTTTCTGTATATATGTAAATTTGATGATGGTTATTTATGTACAGGGAATGGCGACTGCATATCAAGAGCGAGCTGCAGCTGCGCCAGCGTGCCTTGGCCGGGACGGCCGCCTTCCCTGACCCGGCCCTGCTCAGGGAGTTCCTGGACCCTCGGGAGGCCACCCCGGCCGGCTTCGACCCTCGCTGGGACTGTCCGGACCTGATCAGATTCACCGTGAGTCAGATAACCGACATTTGAAATACAGTGAAACCTCTATCTATCGTTCCTCGAATAATCGTTTTCCCGGATGTGTCGTTTATTTCTTCTATCCCGACTTAATTTCATACTAAACTAAACCGCATCGATCGTTTCTCTATCACCATTTACCACCGCATTTATCGATCGAATTAAGCTGCATATTTGATACATTTTGTCTGCTTTTTTAACATTATTTTCAACTTTCTTACATTCAACGGCAACGTATGGGATAGAAACTATCGAAAGCTTGTGTAACCGATAGCAGGAGAAGTCAATATTGATGAAAAGGAGCCGCTTCCTGTACCTGCATTTCCAGAAGCATGCACACTCTTTGAAAGAAAACTTTCTACAACGCACATTCAATAACCGATGCTGAAAAAAATACTATTTGCAGAGCCGAAAATATACTATTGACTTACGAAAATAAAACAGTTAAAAAACAAATTTTGATCAATAAACTTAAGTATTTTTTAAAATTCTATTCAGGTTTGTATTTTTTTTTTAAATAAATACATTTGCATCTGAAACCTGTATTCTTCTTAGAATTTTTGCCTACGATTGGCTATACAGATTGGGAGGACGGTATCTTTACTCGGTCGTATCTACTTGCGTATTGACCTCTTAATCCCACATTCATTGTTTTCCCGCATTCATAGTTTATTTTAATAGGTCCCTTTAAAAACGATAGATAGAGGTTTCACTGTATCTATCGTCGCTGATGTCATTTACTGTACGAGTCGAGTCGTGTAGCATTTAGTGCAGCTCATATTTATACCCGCTTTAAAAGCGGCACTAAAACTTTACACTCGTAAATTATACATTCATGCATGAAAATGTAATTATTTCTTTATATTTTGCAATTTCTTTTATTCATTACACTTCTTGTTTTGTGCGTGTCATGTCGGGTCCCCCTGACGTCGACTATCACTCGAGAGTCATTGTCCTTTCACTAGTGTGTAACGAAAGTACAATTACTCTCATAAAATACTGTGTATGCGGTATATAATGCATGGCAAAATTGGACTTGGCGTCCAGGCTGGTTGAAGTGTTACTTTTCACAAAAAATATCCAGTTTCATGTGGAAGTTTCTGGCAAAATCATGCAGTCTGTAACGTAAATTAACACGTTGTCTTCGGGACATGGCATTTGCCGTTTTTCGTGGACTGTCAGTCAACTGCGGGACACGGCAAATGTCGTTTTTGTCGACTGTCGGCTATCGGCGGGAAACGGCAATATACGGGTTTGTTATCACCGTAAAATAAAACGTGTTCAAGGGTAATCTGCTACCTGGGTGCTAGGCGACAGTCTGTTGACGTTATTTGAGATGCCTTGTCCGGATTGGCTAGTGTGTCGCTTGTAAAGGCATCGCCAGAAATCTAGAGTTTTTATGCAATCTCGATCTCTAGTTTAGTTTGAGTCATTTCACGTATTGGACTATTTTTCATACCGCTCGCACTGTTTTGTTTACTGTTTGGTATTTTATTATTTGAATATATTAGTATTGTATAGGGAATGATACCTCGGAGGGGAAGACTATTTTTTAGAGTTTACAATGCTTCTAATATTGTGAAATACAGAATACTTAATTAAAAATTATGATTATAATTTTTTTTTGATGATCAAATGTCATATCGCTCACTCCTTTCAAGAACGTCATAAATCAAAAATCGTCAATTTTTAGTTGTGCATGTTTTCGGAATGCCCAGAAAATGTACCATATCCCAGCAAAAGCGGCATATTCTTAACTTAATATTTACCCTCTGCAGGGCAGAAAGTGTTGTTTTTGCATTTTGAAGAAAAGGTATTGTTTAATAATTTTTTTAAATATACTAATTGTTTTTCAAATAGAGAAAAAACCTTCAGGCTTTACCTAAAAACATCTATTGCACAGTAAAAAGTTCAATAAGTGGCTTGATATTTATTTTTAATACATTGTATTATATTTTTAAACTTTAAAAACGTTCCCCTGAAAAATTAAGTTTTTTGATTTATGACGTTCTTGAAAGGAGTGAGCGATATATGATTTCTTTTAAAAATTTCAATCCCAAATATTATTTGGTTTAGAAATTGTGTCAATTTTAAGAAAGCGATATATTTTTGCGCTAATCACGAAAAACATCCGCTATAGGCTAGAGTCTATTGTTCGAAGCGCCCGACTACAATGTGTTAATACAATTTCTTTCATTGCCGTATGGCAGTCACTTTGTGGTGACATCTGTCTATTTTCAATTCAAACTTTTTCTCAACTGTTTGCGGGAAATCATTTGTTCCACCCTGGTGGTAGAGAGCGAGTCATTTACATACTGTTGGTAGAGTGCGGAAGATGCTTATAAACATTCTATTTGCTTACTTTTGGTAAAGGGCGAGACGTCAAAAATATTGTAATTGGAACTTGGTTGCGGTTAGGTGTGATTATTATACGAACCTAATAGTATTTTGTCCGCCTCCGTAGTGTAATGGTCAGCACGCTCGGCTACCGTTCTGGAGGTTCCGAGTTTGATTCCCAAGGGGGGTAAAATAAATATTAGTAATTTTTTCACTGTAATATTTATTCAAAATTACCATGGACTGGTACCTGAAGCGGAAGGCTGATCACCTTCCCTTCATGTATAAACGATCAAGATAACACTGCGTTTATATGACAGTGCCCTATGCACCATTTGGGTGCGGATAAGGGTTTTATATATATAATAGTATACTAATTAGGGTCAGGGTTGATGAAAAAACCGCTCGATGACAATGTGGTAAAATCTATTTCAGAGATCTAATTCTTTCTTTCAGAAAGATCTTTCTTTCTATTTCCTTTCTTTTATTTATTACTTTCAGAAATGTATTTCATATAATATATTAAATCTATATCAATAGATTTAAATACAAATTCAGCAGATTTTGTGATAAAAGAAACGGCTGGGCCACAAATATTAAGCTATTCAACCTATAATAATTAGTGTGCAAGGTGTGGAAATGTGGGTATACTTTGCAGAAACTGATGAAGCAGTGGCTGTGCTGGACCGAGGCGTACTGCGTGGAGAAGTTCCTGCCGCTCGTCACCAGGTGGCAGCTGCAGTATTCCGCCGCCCTCCCCTCCCCCCGCGCCCGCCTCCTGCACCCCCGCGCCATCAAGAAGAAGAGGAACCCCAAGGGTGAGGAGACCCGACCATTCTTAAACTATTACATGTCCAAAACACTTCACAAGGGGGAGAGAAATAGAAATCAATATGTTTTATATTCTGCCTGCCTGCATATAGTGTAGTGGGCACCGCATTTGGCTACGGAGTTAGAAGTCCTGGGTTTGATTCCCAGGGGTTCTATAACAAATATTGATTACTGCTTCAGGTACCGATGAAATAAGGAAAGATTGCAAGTCTGAGATAAGCATTATCTATCAAATTAAGAAAGGTGTGTTGAGATGGTTTAGGCACGTGGAATGACTGAGTGAGGAGAGAATGGTAACACAAATTTATGAGGCGAATATAGTTGGAAATTATAGTTTGAAGAGGAAAACTTGACATAGTATTTCAAATACTTAAAAGAGGTCAGGAGTCGGAATAATTGGCCGGTATGTATGAGGAGATGCATGACCGTGGAAGAGGCGAAGATTGTTTGCAAAGACAGATTGGTGTGGGTTCTATTCACTCTGCCTACCCTATGGTTAGTTTTTTTTTAACAATCTATCTATTTGATAATTGAATTATATTTTATTGCAAAGAAAAATGGAAGGTAAACTGGGTTAAGAGCTTGTGAGAGTGGTTCCAGTGTTGCAAAATGTGTGTTTAGAATGCTTGCGGATTTAATCAAAAATGGCATGGCAGTAGCCAACCCTCAACATGGAGCCAATTTATGTTTATGCGCTTTTATTTTTGCAGGGGTGCCAAGCTTGGAGGTGGTGTGGCACGACCCGGAGGGACACTACACAGGGCTGGTGTCCGATGACCAAGTGGAGGGTGAGCTATACATTTCCCCTCTGAATTTTAGTACCTATCCATCTGACTATCTTTAAAATTGTTAGAAAATTATTAAGAGCTATTTCTTGATTTTCCAAGACTTACACTGCAACAGCCACTGAACATATCGTGGGTATACTGGCAAAAAACGTTAACTCTAAAATCCCTGTTTGAATAGTCCCTGTTATTTAAAGCTTTTAACCTGAATAAAATACCCGCTTTTAAACTTAAAGCTGAATTTACTTTTAAAACTACATATGTATGACATTTCAAACTACTTAGTGTATTTTGCCAGTTTATAGAATGCTGAGAACATTAAAATACTGCATCATTAAGTCAAAATTGCATATTTTCGAGTTAAGGTTTTTTTAAAAACGAAGATATAAGAAAGGAATGTAAGGCTGAATGAGAAATAATTGAAAAGATTAGGAAGAGTTCTTTAAGGTGGTATGGACATGTGGAGCGAATGGATAACGAGAGAATGACTAAGAAAACATGTGGCGAATGTGAGAGGGAAAACAGAACGAGGACAACTGAAAAAGACTTGGCACGATCAGATCAATCAGAACATAAAATCTGGTGGTGTCAAAAGTCTGCGTAATCAGAGGGCATGCATGGACTAGATGTATTGATGTGAAGGAGGCGAAGAGTGTATGTCAGGAAAGAAGAGTGTGTCGTTCCATCCTCTGCCTACCCCTGCGGTGAAACAGCGTGATGGTAGTAGTAGTAGTAGTAGGTTTTTTTTTGCCAGTACACCCATGATATATTTAAGGGTGTGATTTCCTTTTTAATCTTTTTTGCACTTTACTATTTTAGTGGTCGCTCTTAAAGGAATGCGCAGATGTGGTAACGCTATTTATATATTCACTGGTGTGTGTTCTACAGGAGAGAACGGGATGCAAGATCTGTGGACAACGGTGGAGAGGCAGGATCTGGTGGAAGCTGCCTACCCACAGCTCGTGCAAGACTTCAAGCAGTCTCTCATCAAGGAGAAACCAAAGAAAGCCGCCAAAAAGAAGAAGGACATTTGCGATCTAGAAGTCAGCATGGCCAACTTATCCGTCAAAGCCAAGAGTAGAAGGAAGAGAAAGGGAGCAACCGACGCCAGCTTCAAAACCAAACCGAGAAAAACCAGAAAAAAGGTCGATCGAAAATCCCCTCAAGAAAAAATTGACAATTACTTAACAAAACCAAATATCGACTCAAATGTAGCGCTTAATAAGGACATCCAACGACTCAAGTGTTCCAAAATTAAAAGCCCCGTTTTGTTGAGAAGAAAACATCTTTTTGACAATGCGCAAAATACGACAGCGGATCTTTTGAAAAATATGAGCAACTGCGCTACGGATGACGAAATAAGCGACGCTGAGCTCTCCGATATCGTCCAAAGGATCGTCACAAACCCAGGCGAAATAGACATTGACATGTTTCTCCACAAATACAACACTTCTGTTCAAAATTTTTCCACCCCGGTCAAAGAGAAACGCCGAGAGGATTGCGTCAATGTCGCCGGTGAATCTAATAGAAGAATCAGCCATTTCTTTGGCCGTTTGGACGACGATTACGACGCTTTTGAAAAGTTAATGGATTTGAAAAATGCGCCCGACGTCGCTCCGACAGAGTGTGATAAAAACGACACAGTCACTTACGATTTGACCGAGTTTTCGCCCATACTCAAGAAGGTTGCACACGGTGACAGTAAGGAAAATGATCCCTCTAAAGGTAGCAATATTTTAAGCCTGGAAGAGAGGTTGTTCGGTGAGGGAAATAAGGATTTAAGTGGTGGTGAGAATTTGCGTAGATCTGGCGGGATTTGGCCATCACCAGCGCGTGATTTCAGCGCTTGTTCAGCAGCGTATACGCCTTTGCTAGAGAGGATCAGAAAGGCAAAACAATTGTAATAATAATCGAATTGTTGGGTAATATATCCAAAATAAAACAAGGTTTTTGTTGGATTGAATTCTACATTCATTTATGTATATCTTAATACGTGACGCGTTTCGTCTTCTTAGGACTGACTAAAAATATTTACAAAATGTCCTTATACACTAACAATAATTGCTATTATTAGGCCTAGGAGTACATATAATGGTGGGTATTTCGGTGGGTAATGTGGATTTCTATGAATTTTAAGATAAGCATTCATAGAAATGCTTTGTTAGGTTAATGTGGATTTCTATGAATTTTAAGATAAGCATTCATAGAAATGCTTTGTTAGGTTAATGTGGATTTCTATGAATTTTAAGATAAGCATTCATAGAAATGCTTTGTTAGGTTAATGTGGATTTCTATGAATTTTAAGATAAGCATTCATAGAAATGCTTTGTTAGGTTAATGTGGATTTCTATGAATTTTAAGATAAACATTCATAGAAATGCTTTGTTAGGCTTATCTTAACATTCATAGAAATCCACATTACCCACCGAAATATCCACCATTATATGTACTCCTAGACCTAATAATAGCAATTATTGTTAATATAAAAGGACATTTT
Organism: Brachycentrus maculatus; assembly: GCF_059751285.1. Lineage (NCBI taxonomy): Eukaryota > Metazoa > Arthropoda > Insecta > Trichoptera > Brachycentridae > Brachycentrus > Brachycentrus maculatus. Next base: position 1,265,643 of record NW_028281135.1, read on the forward strand.
GTAAATATTTTTAGTCAGTGTTTGATAATGTCCTAAGAAGACGAAACGTGTCATGGATGTATTAAGATATAATAATAATAATAATAAAACCCTTATCTGCACCCCAATGGTGCATAGGGCACTGCGTCATATCAACGCAGTGTTATCATGATCGTTTACACATGAAGGAAAGGTGATCAGCCCTCCGCTTCAGGTACCAGTCCAGGGTAATATTGAATAAATATTACAGTGAAAAAAATCACTTATATTTATTTAACCCTCCTTGGGAATCGAACCCGGGACCTCCAGAACGGTAGCCGAGAGTGCTGACCATTACACGACGGAGGCGGACGAGATATTAAGATATACATAAATAAATGTAGAATTCAATCCAACAAACCTTGTTTTATTTTGGATATATTACCCAACAATTCAATATGGAATTCTACCAACTGTCTGCAGTTACAATAAGTAATAATAATTGTTTTAACAATTTATTATTATCAGACACTGGATCGTTCACCCTTCGGATGATGTCAATATTAAAGGTGTCTTAATTTAACGCACTTCGGACGGGAATGGTATTTCTACCCGTTTGGTTGATTGATGCTTAAGGACGGGAAGGGTATTTTTACCTTCTGCGCCGGCCTCATTTCAAAGGCGGAAAATAAAGAATTATCCAATGTTTTTATAAGAATATTATATACCAGTCTCTTTGTTAAGGTCTTAACTATATGTACATAATTGTCAAATCCCATCGCCAGCGGTCCGCAGGGTTAAAAAACACCCATCCTTTTAAAATTTATATTTTTTATTAAGTATGTTATGTAATAGACAATTTTTTTAAACAATATACTCATTTATGACCGTTTTTACATCCTTTGCAAGTCAGCATGAAATGTCGACGGATTATTTTTTGTAATGATATTGTATTCAATATTTTAAGTTATATATTTTGTATTGAATGTAATATATATCGCTCACTCCTTTCAAGAACGTCATAAATCAAAAAACTTGATTTTTCAGGAGAACGTTTTTCAAGTTTAAAAATATAATACTATGTATTAAAAAAAATATCAAGCCACTTATTGAACTTTTTACTGTGCAACAGATCCTTTTAGGTAAAACCTGAAGGTTTTTTTTCCATTTGAAAAATATTTAGTATTTTAGTCCGCCTCTGTGGTGTAATGGTCAGCACGCTCGGCTACCGTTCTGGAGGTCCCGGGTTCGATTCCCAGGGGGGTCAAATAAATATCAGTGATTTTTTCACTGTAATATTTATTCAATATTACCCTGGACTGGTACCTGAAGCGGAGGGCTGATCACCTTTCCTTCGTGTGTAAACGATCAAGATAACACTGTGTTCATATGAAGCAGTGCCCTATGCACCATTGGGGTGCAGATAAGGGTTTTATTATTATTAAAAAAATAATTAAACAATACCTTTTCTTCAAAATGCAAAAACAGCACTTTCTGCCCTGTAGCGGGTAAATATTAAGTAAAAAATATGCCTCTTTCGCTGGGATATAGTACATTTTCTGGGCATTCCGAAAACACGCACAACTGAAAATTGACGATTTTTGTTTTATGACGTTGTTGAAAGGAGTGAACGATATATCAACATAATCTCAACATATCCAGCAAATGAGGTAGCCAGAGATATTGAAATACTAAATGCGTCATACGACATATTGGTATGTGTGGGGGGAGTAGGAACAATTTGACATATCACTAACATACATAGATATGTACATAGTAGGGTATATTCACCCGAACGCAAAAAGCCGTATCCTGTACGTTTAGGTACAAAAAAGTATACCTACAACCACAGAAACATTTGTGATATGTCAAATTGTTGACCCCTCACGTCTCTTCTTCCAACCCCGAGGATTCCGGCGCCCCGGTAGGCCGCTGACGACCATTCACCGACTATACTCAGCGGAACTTCGAGACGCCGGACTGACCTGGGAGGAAGCCGAGGAGATGGCGCGTGACGGAGTGACTTGGAGACGTCTCGTGTTGGCCATATGCTCTACCTAGGGAGCGAACATGGGAAAAGAAGAAGAAGAAATTGTTCCTACTTACCCAACATTAAATATGTGACGGTAATATGTGGTTTATTTTTGATATGGAAATTTGATAATGGAAGAGGAATAAAACGCCGGATATGTTTAAAAATATTATTTATTTTTTATAACGTGATGGAAGTTGTTATACTTAAGAATAAATTAAAAATGTTTGTTAAAATATTAATTACTAACTTTATATACATGGAAAAAATGGAATGTCAACAGTCGATATATTCTTTTATACAAAACAATTCCTCGGTGACTCTTATTACCATTGCTGAACATTTAAAAGGGTCATTCAAAATATAATTTATAAATTTCATCACTTATCTTGAAGAATTTCCTTAAATTTAATTCCATATTTATTTGATATTATACCCTGGACGGGGCTGATCACCTGCTTTTATGTAAAAAAAAAATAATATCTTATCAATTTGATCCAGTGCCCTATGCACCATTGGGTGCGGATAAGGGTCAGGTAGTATCACCTTGCTTTTATGTAAAAAAAATTTACATCTTATCAATTTGATCCAGTGCCCTATGCACCATTGGGTGCGGATAAGGGTCAGGTAGTATCACCTTGCTTTTTTTTATGTAAAATTATTTTACATCTTATCAATTTGATCCAGTGCCCTATGCACCATTGGGTGCGGATAAGGGTCAGGTAGTAGCAGATAAAGATAAGTTTGCAAGAAATTACTCAATTTTAATACTTGATTGTTGATTTATATATGATTGAAGTATGCAACGTAAATTTTGACGCCCTTTTAAAAAAAGTGTTAAAAATAACCAATGTTAAAAAAGAATCACCCTCGGCCGCAGAATAAGTAATATATTTCTTAGTAAAACTGTAAACGATGCACTAGGCACAATCCTTTATTGACCCTTTATACCAAATTCCAAAACAAAATATCTTCTACCAAATCAGTCCAAACGCTAGACATTTTAGTCAAAATAAATTTTCATTATCCTTGATCTTAGGGCAGAGGCGTGCGGTGGCTGTACTAAGAAGAGATTCTGACTACAAAAAAATTCAGGTATATCACTTGAAAAATATAAATGGCGCAAAACGATATACACATTCAAAACTCCCTCTTAATAAACCAATAAAAATTTTTTTTGGACTCTTTCAAGTTGTTTGTTGAGTGATTAGCAAGCTACCAAACAAACTCGTGATATGTAGGTTGTTTCAAGCCACTTGCGATCAAGATAACGCTGCATTATTACAACGCAGTGCCCTGTGCACCGCTGGGTGCAGGTAAGGAAACGATGGACAATTAGTCGAAATTTTGGAGAAATGTCAAATTTTTGGCGTAATTTGGTAAAATTTGAAATATTTCGACCTCGGTTATCGTAAAAAATTACATTTTATTAACGGAGACCAAAATATTTCTGGCACATTTGACTTAAGCGATATCCCGTGCAAATTCTTCAACCTTTTGCTAAAATAACCAGTGAGAATTTCGATATAAAAACGAATCCAAGACAGCTGTTTTCTTACTTTTGATATTGTAAAATACAAGTCGTTATTTCGCACTTGAATTCTTTGAACAAATCATGTCAGCAATTCTATACATCTAACTCATGGAGTTTTGACGAAAAATGGCAAACAAGAATTGAGAAATTGAATACAATGCGCAATTTTTCATTAAATTTGGGTCTGTCTCAAATCTGAGTTTATATATGAAAATAAATAATTTAAAATCTTATGTACTATAAAGAAAATAACACAATACAGTCGTTGTAAAATTCACAAAGGACTTTGGAACTAAATTTTTATATGCATTTTCCACAATTTGTTAGAATCATATTTGCAAAAAAAAATGCATTTAACTGATTCTACTATTGCAGTTTTTTTCCCCTATTATAATTGATTTAAATTATTGGTATTTTAGCTGCAACTACACAGGAATCGCATAACTCTGTGATGGAATTCTCTCCAAAAGTGTTTCCAGCAGGACATTTCTCTGGTGATGTAGCTGTCCGACTTGCAGTCGCTGTGCATCATCTCCTGTTTCATTAGCATGTCCTGAAATGTTCAATAGACAAAACGTTCATTAATACCTTGTCCCCTTCCCTGTGCAGCGCTTAGCGTGCTAGGCCCCCGGTAATCTACTTGAGATGAATCTATCGTTCCTATAAGAAAGGAGATGAAATTCTGAGCATTCCAGGACTTACGACTTGGTATTTGCTTAAAAATTAACCTTTCCGGGAGTACAATAATTGATGTCCGACTTTCTCTGGGAGTGTTTTTTTTTTACATGAAAAAAAAATATATTCACATAATCTTTGTATTGTGAAGATAGAAATTATGTAAAAATAATAAATAAATAATTCTTCGAAATATTTTTAATTTATGACAAAATTACAAACAAATATCCACAGATGTTTACAACATTTTGAGTGTGTCCAAATACTTGTTCACAAAATCTGGATTATCTTCAATTACAGGAGTTATTTTCATATCATTTTTTGACATCTCATCAAAGGTGAAGAAGAATATGGAAGTCTAGGCATTTACGGGGCTGACGACCGTCATACGCGGGTTTAAGTATCACTTTACACACGTGTAACATTCACCAATTCTACCCACAGATGTCATTGCTATGCAAGTTACATCATGCTAACTGATTGATACTTCATTGAGGAAAATTTGCACCGGCGTTTATTCACGTCCATACTCCCAGAAAGGTTAAGGTAGGTTTTATATTCCATTCCGTCTTATAGTCAGTAAAATACGGTAATTTTATTTAAAATACGTATTCAGTTATAGTCAGTTGGAGCATGGTCGGATAAACCGAAGTGCCAGACGAGAGGGATTCTGCTGTATTGTGAGTAAAAGGTTTGTTTCATCACTTTAAAATGAATATTCATAATTAAATCAACATACATGTGCAACTAGTGGTGCTATATACGGTGAGAGTTAGAAGAAGACCAGTAATTGTTTGAGAAGAAACGATATTCTTAAGGTTCTGTATGGATAAAGCATAACCTGTTTACTTCTCCATAAAACCTTTAAAAATACAGCTCTCTTACAAAGGTCATGAGAATAAGAAGAATCTTAGCATCCCCGGCATTCACGGTGCATTGAAGGTTAGGTTAGTAACAAAATTATATTTTTGACATATTTTTTTATAGGTTAGTTTACAATCAATGTATTAATTGATACATGTCAATCTAGGTTAGGTCCTAACTCAATGAATGCTAGTATCTGACCTTGATATTTAAATAAGGTTAGTTTTTGTCATGTCGCTCACTCCTCTCAACAGCGTCATACATAAAAAAACTTGATTTTTCAGGACATCGTTTTTAAAGTTTAAGAATATAATGAAATTTATTAAAAATAAATATCAAGCCACTCATTGAACTTTTTACTGTGCAACAGATCTTTTTAGGTAAAACCTGAATGTTTTTTCTCCTTTTGAAAAATATTGAATATATTTGAAAAAAAATAATTAAACAATACCTTTTCTTCAAAATGCAAAAGCAACACTTTCTGCCCTGTAGCGGGTAAATATTAAGTTAAAAATATGCCACTTTTGCTGGGATATAGTACATTTTCTGGGCATACCGAAAACATGCACAACTGAAAATTGACGATTTTTGATATATGACGTTGTTGAAAGGAGTGAGCGATGTGTGACCTTAGCTATATTTGGATATTAAGATCTGGAATTATCTTAACCTCGCCTGGATCAAATAGATCGGCTCTTACATAGGTAAGATCGCATCAGATGTTGATAATATTACGAGTAACAGATTTAGTTAGGTTAGGTTAGGTTGGTCACAAGTGAGATTGATCACAGTGTGTTGTTTTGTCTTAATTAAATCAGGTTAGTTACAAAGCACTAGCTAAGGCAGGGGTGGATTAGGTTAGAATACTGTAAATGTTTAATCTAAATTTCATCATTTGATGTAATGGGTTACTAGAATGTGTATGTGTCAATTGATGTAAGTTGAGTTGGCCATAGGCCAATCTGAAAATGTGAACCTACCGCTTGCATAAAAAGTAACAACATCATCATTTTGCGAAATACAAGGTCTTTATGTACAACTTACAAAGTAACTTTGTCATAAAATCACTACATATTTTATTACAACTCAATTATAATGCTGACTTGTTTTAAAACAGTCAGCTTCTTCCTCAAGACGAATCATTTAAATGTGGAAAAACATTAGGGTTATAAATGGAAATTTACAATGTTAATAATAATAATAAAACCCTTATCCGCACCCCAATGGTGCATAGGGCACTGCTTCATATAAACGCAGTGTTATCTTGATCGTTTATACATGAAGGAAAGGTGATCAGCCCTCCGCTTCAGGTACCAGTCCAGGGTAATATTGAATAAATATTACAGTGAAGAAATCACTTGTATTTATTTGACCCCCCCTGGGAATCGAACCCGGGACCTCCAGAACGGTAGCCGAGCGTGCTGACCATTACACTACGGAGGCAGACAACAATGTTAGCGCACCGAATATTGATTATGATTGATCGTTGAGGTAGTATTTTACGAGAATGGTATCATTTAATTATTATCTTTATTTACAACATTTTGAGTGCGTACAAAAGTGTGGTCGTCAGCCCCGTAAATGCCCAGACTTCCATATTCTTCTTCATCTTTGATGAGATGTCAAAAAATAATATATCTTTGTTTATTATTAACCGGATCCACGCGGCTCGCATAACCGTATGTGTTTTCACAAAACATTCCCCGTACGCGGCTGACATAACCGTATGTGTTTTTACTTTGCTCCAAGTTTCGAACCTCAGTTCTACTTGGAGGGATTTTTTCATGGTGTGGAACTTTGGATAAAATAATATGTCAATCCTTGGCCTTATGACATCTGTTGAAATATCTAACTAATAATTTGTAACATCACAAGGATAAATAAAAGAACAAATCCCTGATTTTTCTTGCGGTCGGTAATTAGTCCGCGCCATAATAATGCCCTATACCTGTCTCACTCTCGACGCTACGCATCGCCAGTGGGTAAGAGTGACACACAATGCGTGCTTTGATTTATTTATGTTACGATCTTATTTGTTTATATTAGGATATATTTAAAAAATAATGTGACACGAGTGTATTATAGAGTACCAAAAAGGCACAATGAATCCCATTGAACGTTTTTGTTTAGGAAAATAAATCGAAAATAAATAAAAATAACTCGTTTGAGTTAACTCAATACATGATAAAAGTAATCATTTAAAACACGGCAAAATACCACCGCGCACGGGCGTCTCTCAGGAACAAAGTGAACCCGGTTAAAAGGTTAATAGATTCATACAGTAAAAATGGTGGTAGAATAGCTTGTAGAAATGTTTGCTAGTCTTTTGCAAGCATCATTTCATGAGAAAACGTATGGAAAATAACCTTTGTATTAAATTTGAAGTCTGGGTTATTGTTAAGTATGTGAGTTTGGGTTTTTGACTCTGAATATGGTGGAACCAGGTGAGGTAAGTGTCACATTGATAATTGTAGATTAGGTAATTGAGGTCGAGTTACTGTGTAGGTGAACTTTTCCATTAAATTTAAAGTCTGTATCATATCATTGTGTAAGTTAAGGTTTTGGACTCTGAATATGGTGGAAGATAAGTGTAGTTGACAACTGTAGGTTAGGTAATCGAGTGTAGGTGTGGTCAGGTGGGGTTAGGCTAGGCTAGGTGCAGCTAGAGGTGTGACATACTGCGGTGGTTAGGAGGGCACCTGTCCGCTGTGCAGGTAGCGCCGCAGCTCCTCCTGCGTGTCGAAGATCATCACCGGGAAGGGCGAGCCCGGCACCAGCTTGCCCGCCCACTTCACCTCCACGCGGTAGTCTCCCGGCTCCGTCGGGTCAAACTGGACACCCGAAAACAAGTCAGGTAAATTACACAAACCAATACTAACGAAAGTGTACATTCCAGGGACCAAAACGCACAATGATGTACGTTCTAGGGACTGCAATACACAATGATGTACATTCCAGGGATCAAAACACACAATGATGTACGTTCTAGGGACCACAATACACAATGATGTATATTCCAGGGACCATAACACACAATGATGTACGTTTCAGGGACCACAATACACAATGATGTATATTCCAGGGACCAAAATACACAATGATGTATATTCCAGGGACCAAAATACACAATGATGTATATTCCAGGGACCAAAACACACAATGATGTACGTTCCAGGGATCAACACACACAATGATGTACATTCTAGGGACCATAATACACAATGATGTAAGTTCCAGGGACCACAATACACAATGATGTATATTCCAGGGATCAAAACACACAAAGATGTACTACATTCCAAATGTGGCTGTATCATAAAATTCTACGCATTCCATGGACCAATATGGTCAGCAATTCAAATGTGCTCCAAAGAGCAAGAGCAGGGAGACGGTTGCTGACTGATATCAAGGTCCGGAAGGTGTCTTATCCGGGGCATGTGCTGAGAGGAGACAAGTACAAGCCATGGCACCTAATCATAAAAGGCAAAATAGAGGGTCAACGAGGTGTGGGCAGAAGACAGATCTCCTGGCTCCGGAATACATGAGATTGGACGGGGATCAGGACCGTCGAGGCGCTGTTTAGAGCTGCCCAAGACAAGGACAATTAGTCTCAAGTGATAGTCAACATCAGGGGGACCTGACATGACACGCACAGAGGAATAAAATGTACATTGAAGGGACTACAACACTTCTAGGGAAGCATCAGGTGGATAGGGTAGTTGGTGAGGTAAGGTGAGGAGGTTACCTTGCACAGAATGGTGCGGTCCTTCTGGCTTTCGCGCTGCATCTCGACGCGGAAGGCCCCCTTGGGCCCGCGCACGCGCACCGTGAGCTGGCCCGCGCCGGCGCCGCGCGTGTCGCAGATGAAGCGCGACTGGAACGTGGCCAGCACGCCCGCCTCCACTCCGGGCCCGTACACACGCACCTGCACACAGGAATACAATGGTACACCAACACACTAACACACCTCCATAGCTATCTAACTTTATAACATTTCCCTATAGACACACGCCGAGAGCTATTTCATTTTAGCCTTGCAACTGAAATGTACCAGAAATATTTATTCATACATATTTATACATTAATTTAAAAACTCATAAACATAAAAACATAATTCACATGTTTTTTTTTGCAGAGATCCACAACACCACCTTATATAGGGTCCGCCATCTAAAGTTTTTTTTTTCAACTAGTGCTTATTTCGTGAATGGTAACACTTAGCTCATGTCTGATTTGACAGATGATTAGTTTTATCCTTCCGCTGAGCGAATATGGTTGTGTATACGCTTGAACAACGCTGGGAAATATTGCGACATTACTTTGAAAATCATGGTAATGTTGCAGAATGTGTGCGAAAATTGCGTACGGTTTTTGGAAGAAGAGAAGCACCGTCAGCTCCGTATGTTCGTTATCTTGTGAAAAAAGTGAAAGAAACTGGCATCCTCATCGATAAACCAAAGCGTGAAAAGCCAAAAACAGTGCGTACACCCGAGAATATCGATGTTGTGGCAGAAAGTGTGCGTGAAGCGCCATCAACATCAATTCACCGTCGTTCTCAACAATTGAACATTTCGGAGACATCATTGAGACGAATTTTGCATAAAGACCTTGGTATGACGCCATACAAAGTCCAATTGGTTCAGGAGTTGAAGCCAACTGACCATCCAATGCGTTTTCGCTTCGCTGAGTGGGCCTGCGATCGACTTACAGAAGATGCCGATTTTGCCAAAAAAATCATCTTTTCGGATGAAGCTCATTTTGATCTTGGCGGGTATGTAAACAAGCAAAATTGTCGTATTTGGGGCACAGAAAACCCGCACGCATACATTGAAAAGCCGGTACACCCAAAACGAGTCACTGTTTGGTGCGGATTTTGGTCCAGAGGCATAATTGGGCCATTTTTCTTTGAAAATGAGCAAGGAGTGGCCGTTACAGTCAATGGCGATCGTTATCGGGCCATGTTGAACGGATTTTTGTTCACAAAAATTGAAGAGGAGGATATTGGCAACATTTGGTTTCAACAGGACGGCGCTACGTGCCACACAGCCGAAGCTACACTCGATGTTTTGCGCCCTGTTTTAAAAAAAAAAAAGTTATTTGGCGGACCCTTTATGTCTTGTCAGTGGAGTTCTTTTTACATGTTTTTTTTAATTATTATTTTTATCTATTTTTACATAATATACACACATTCAAAATAAAGAAAAATATTAGAAATAAAAACTATTTTAAAATTTTCACAGTTTTAACCCTTGATCATTTACCCATTCCTTTATTTTGCCTTTGGTCCATAGTTTAGTTTGGCCTCTTACCTTTGTTGGCAACAAATTAAAAATGCTCGGAACTGTATATTGAAGTGTCCCAAGAGTAAACAATAAATATGGGACACTTCAATATACAGTTTGGAGCATTTTTAATTCGGAGGTAAAAGGCCAAACTAAAATATGGACCAAAGGCAAAATAAATGAATGGGTAAATGATCAAGAGTTAATACTGTGAAAATTGTAAAAAAGTTTTTATTACAATTTTTTTTCTTTAAAGCAAGTAAATTTGATGACACGAGTGCATTGCTGCTGTGATGTACATATAGTGGGTGAGCGATGTGTCACCTTGGAGGCGTCGGGTGCTCCGGCGACCCGCAGCTGGAAGGGGGAGCCGGGCACGTGCTCGCCGGCGTACTTGACGGTGAGCTGGTGCCGGCCCGCCTCCTGCGGCTTGACGTTCAGCGTGAACGTGGCGTCGCCGTGCTCGTACAGCTCGCAGTACGCCACCTTGTGCGGCCCTGGAATCGTATCATGCTAAAGAACTTAGAAAAAACATCAATCAAAACCTAACACATACCTCTTTTGGTCAAAAGAACTTTGATTATTATGCAATACAGTTGTGCAACTTGCTTCTATCATCCATAAAGTCATTAAATAATGAAATTAAGTACAAAAGATAATCAAAGGCCAGCATAGTAGCTTAACACGCTAGCCATTACTCTATAGACGCAGACAGAAGATCAACTAGATCAAAAACTATCTTCCAACCCTTATCTCCACATCCAATGGTGCATAGGGCACTGCATCTCATTGACTAAAGTCCTGCGCTTCTTGTACTAGTTCAGCGTGATAAAGATCAACATAGTCCAATTTTATCATGCAACTATGCAAAAGAATATTCTTGTGAATTATTTCCATGAATCTAAAAAGCATTATGATGACAAAAATTGGTCTAGAGAAATTGATATTTGGACTTCGGATTCGGCACTGGCCCATACTGTGTGCACTATGGAGACAGTGCCAAACTGAATAGAGGTATTTACCTGTGCAGGTGAGGATATTGTACTTGTGTATTATTATCACAGATGTCAGTAGTATGAAGAATCAGCTACATTTTTATTTAAAAAGCATTATGATGACAACAGCCAGTCCAGCGAAATTGATATTTGAACTTCAGATTCGGCACTGTCCCAAACTGTATGCATTATTAAGACAGTGCCGAACTGAATGGAGGTATTTACTTGTGTAGTGCGCGGTGAGGATATTGTTCTTGTGTATTATTTCCACAGATATCAGTAGTATGAAGAGAACCAGCTACATTTTTATCAAGTAGTAACTCAAAAATCATTACAATATCAGCAATATTAGTCCAGAAAAATTGATATTTGAACTTCCAATTCGGCACTGTGTGCATTACGGAGACAGTGCCAAACTGGATGGAGATATATACCTGTGCAGTGCGTGAAGATATTGTTATTTTACATTATTTCCACAGATGTCAGTAGCATGAAGAATCAGTAACATTTTTATCCAAAAAGCATAACGATGACAACAATCAGTCTAGAGAAATAGGTATTTGATTCTGGATTCGGCACTGTCTTCAATTGTATGCATTATGGAGACAGTGCCGAATTGGATGGAGGTATTTACCTGTGCAGTGCGCGGTGAGCTCTCCCGGGCCGGCGCGCCGAGTGTCGATCCAGGAGCGGATCTCTCTCCCCACCACCCCCTGCGATAGGCCCACCCCCGAGCAGGTCACCAGGGAGGCATCCGCCCCGCCGGACACCACCACCGACAGCGGGCAGCCTGAAGTCGCAGACAAAGGTCAAGTTAGTATGAGATGGCTGCAAAACTTCACAAGATGTTGTGAAATGGCCCAGTTTGTCAAAAGTTGCTTCAGTATGTTAAATGTTCACCTTCAAGAATACAATAGACTCACCTTTGTCAGTTTTCAATTTTGGTTAGAATTTTTCATTCAAAAATCTTATCAACAATTAAGGTGTAGGGTTGTGGTCCCGTGGTTAGTGTCGTGGACTCTTGAGCCAGAGTTACTGGGTTCCAACCCACTCTAACACAATTTGATACCTATTTCAGTATTTATGTATTAATGTATTATTATAAGTATTTTTGTAAATAGTAAAAACACAAATATTTCTTTTTTTTATTTAAATTAATAATGATAATAATAATGCTTCGTCTGAATTGAAGTTGAAGCATACTCTTCTTCGTCTATGTATGTTGAGATGCCAAAAATGGGAGGGAATCAGTTTACCTTTGACGAGCCTGTTGTCCCAGAGCACCCGCAGCAGGTAGTGTCCGGGCTGCGGGGCGCAGTAGGAGGCCTTCCAGAGGGCAGGGCCCGCACGCGCCAGCGCCACGCCCACCGCGCGCCCCAGCGAGCGCGTCTGCAGCACCACCTCGGGGGCCCCGCTGCCCGCCTGCGACCCGTCTGAAAACACAATGTTGTCAGGACCCACACTATACTGTCAACACTCACAAGCGAAGTTTTGTCAAATCCCACAAGTTTTGTCAAAACTCAAAGTTTTGTCAAAGCCCACAAGTTCTGTTAAAACCCAAAGTTTTGTCAAAGTCCACAAGTTCTGTCAAAACCCAAAGTTTTGTCAAAGTCCACAAGTTTTGCCAAACTATCCCGGATCCAATGTTGGATAGGTCCTCACCCGGGCTCCTGCAACATGCCTCCATCTGTTGTTTGGCATTTGCTTGGGCTACATAATAATATAATAACCTTCAATATTTTTATCATGCAGCATTATTTAACTGGTCGGGCCTGTCAATGCTCCAGGTAGTATGCTTTCCGCTGTCAGCAATTTCGGGCATTTACTATAGAATACCGCAGTATTTGGGCAAGTGCTCCAAGATGGGATGCCTACCGATGGTGAAGTGCGCGGTCTCTCCGACGTGTGCGGAGGCGAGCCCGCGGCCGGCCAGCAGCACGCGCTCGCTGGCGCCCGGCGCGCCGCCCGCGCCCGGTGCCCCCGGAGCCCCACCCACCAGCACGGCGGCGCGCGGTGCTCCTGCCACGCCCACGCCCCCATACAGCAGCTCCAGGGGGAGCTCCGCCCCCGCCGCCGCGCCCTCCGGCGGGCTCAGCGTCACCACCGAGCGGTCGCTCACTGTCTCCACCACTGGAAAACCACAAATCACAAATACATTTTTTATAATTCTAAATAAAAGTTCATCTTTGAGATATAAACATGACTTTACAATGCCAAAATGCAATACCAAACAATTCTAACAGAACTTTAAATATTTGGGAACTGAGTAATTCAACAACCTTCCTACATACATTAAAAAAAAATTAAGGTATTAATATGGCCCTTTCGATGCCGGAAGGTATGAATATGGCCGTACCCAGCAGGCCGTGATTTTTTTCAACAAAAACGTGAAAACTTTTAGAAAGTTGACTGTAACTTTGATAATATCAATAAATTGTAATATTTTAGTATTTCTTGATCTTCCTTATAGATGTTTCTGTGTATTGTAATTAAAAATATTGCAATTGGAATTGATGTTGGCCTGCGATAAGCTCAAACGAGAGCGCCCTCATTTTGTATGGCCAGCCTGGTGAGCACGGAATTGGAGAGCGCGTTAACACGCTTGTGGCACCAAACCGGTTAAACTGATATGCGAATGTAAAATCAGGTGTCGGGTTGTGGTCCCGTGGTTAGTGTCGCGGACTCTCGAGCCAGACTTTCATGGTTTGAACCCACTCTACCACAATTTGATACCTATTTCTAATAATGGGTCGTTTAGGCTCACAGAAATAGTATGAAATTGAAATATTTTTGTAATAAAACCACAAATATTTATAATTGATTCGGCAGTCACTTTGTGGTAAAATCTATCCATTTTCAATTAATATTTTACTTAGTAAATACCACTATTTCTTAAAATCTACTGTGACACGTGTTTTGATGCATTCTGCATCATTTTCAAACACCGTATCTGATGCGGAATGCATCGAAACACGTGTCTCAGTAGATTTTAAGAAATAGTGGTATTTACTAAGTAAAACATTAATTAAAAAGAAATATTTATCTTTAATAAGAAAAATATTCTTAGCCGCCAAGATATGGCGGCCGGTATGCCGATGGGTTAATGATGAGCCGCATAGGCATGTGAACATCTTGAAAGCGTCCCTGCAGTTACCTGCGGGTCGGCCCCCCAGCATGGCCTGCAGCTCCCCGGGGCCCGCGCCCGCCGTGAGGAACACCAGCTTGGCTGGCACGCGCAGCCGCCCGCCCCCGCCGCTCTCCAGCTGCAGCGCCCAGCCCCCCACCACGCTCACCGCCGACGTGTCAATCACCTGAGGAAGAGACACACCCGTTAGACTTGTTTTACCATTTAGTGTTGAGAATTTTCAAGATTTTTTTTGAAAAATGGTTCTTTTTATTAGATGTGTATAAAATCGAAGATCTCAAATATTGACTGATTCTAGTATTTCTTTTGTACATGCGGCTTCATGCAGTTTCCAAAGAACTCCTTTTAGTAGCACACAAGTCGTCCTCTGCGGCGATTGCGCCACTACGCCAGCTAATTCCTTCTCCTTCCTACTAAATCTATTATAATATACCATACCCTTTTTTTAAATCTCTGAATGTTTTTTAATAGTTTTATAAACATAAATGTGGAATTGTTTAATTGGCTTTTTTTTTAACGTAACTATTTTTGTTAATGTAACTATTGTTTATTATATGTATATATTATAAGCTGTACAATTCCCGGACAAATAAAATAAAATAAATAATTGCATTGTTTTTTTTTCGTTTTCAGATACTTACTAGAGCTAAAATTACAAAATTAGTTTACTGATCGATCCGATTTTCAGATGAGATGAATGGGTGCTCCGAGAGCGGGTTACCTTGAGGTCCCAGGGGCTGCCGGGCAGGGGGCCCTGGTGCGGGCAGGACAGGCGCACCTCGTACAGGCCCACGTAGAGCGGGATGTAGGCGCAGCGCCACTCCCCGCGCCCCAGGGGGCTCACACTGCACTCCAGCAGCTGCCCGGCGCCCTCGCCCCACCGCTCCTCCGGGCCCGACCCGGACACTTGCTCGATCTGGAATTACCACATGTGGGACTTTGTGAATAAAGCAGGGATGGAAATTGGGTATACAGTGATAATTTGCAAGATATTTAATTTAAATTTCACTTGGAAAAAAACAAACTTATCGTTGTTATGCTGGAAACCTCGGGTTCGATTTCCAGGGGAGGATTGAAAATAAATATTAGTGATTTTATATTATTTTTTTTTTAGTGATTTTACAATCTTATATTTATTTGGCCATGTACTCCGCATGCCTCCTGAGAGCCTTAATCAAGCTAGCCTCTTTTACAAGGCATCAGGTTCGCGCCGCCCAGGACGATCACTGCTAACAATTCGTCGGCAGTTCTCGTCAGAACTTCGGGACGCGGATCTGACTTGGGAGGATGCAAGGGAGCTGGCAGTCGACAGAAAAGCCTGGAGACAGTTTGTGGACTCCATATACTCCATATACGCTCCTAGGGAGCGGATATGGTTTAATAATATTTATTAAATATTACCCTGGACTAGTCCCTGAAGTGCAGGAGTGATCACCTTGCCTTCGTGTAAGTAAGGATCAAGATAACACTGCGCCAATACGATGCAGTGCCCTATGCACCATTGGGTGCAAATAAAGGTTAGAAGAAGAAAAACTAATTAATCATCTCGTCGCTTCCTGACAGGGGTAGGCAGAGGGAATAGAATGCCACACCAATAGTCTTTGCAAAACCATCTTCAACTCTTCCACATTTAAGCATCTCCTCATACATACCTGCCGATTATTACGACCCCTGACCTGACCACGCAGAAGTTAAGCCTGGATATTTACGACCTGTCATTGGCTAATATAAGTGATAAAATATGTACGGGATTAATGTGTTTATTTATTTATGAAATATTAAAATAAGGAGTGTTTCAATATCTCACCTGAACGTTGGGCTGGGCGTGCGGCGATATGACGGTGAAGGCGGCCTCCTTGCCGACGTGCGCGGTGGTGAGGCCGGCCCCCGAGGCCCGAGCGGCGCCCGGCGCCCCCGGAGCGCCCCCCGAGCCCCCGCTGCGCCCCGACACCACGCCCACCGACAGCGGGCTGCCCGGCACGCTGATGCCTGTATCACAATAACACATTTGTATGATGATATGCATATCATAGTTATAAATTTGCAACATCAGTTGCGAATCTGCAATGTCATATTGTAACATTTTAAGTGTGTCCAAAACCTTGTTCGCAAATCTGGATTATCTCCAATTATAGGAGTTGTTTTTCATATTATTTTTTGACATCTCATCAAAGATGAAGAGAACATAGAAGTCTTTACTTTACACACATCCAAATTTGCAATATCATATATTTGCAAACCCGTAACGTCATATTGTTGTAAATTTGCATTATAGAGTTGCGAATCTGCAATGGAATATTGCTTCAAATTTAGATGCAACACCATATAGATGCAAATCTCCAATGTCATATTGTTGCAAATTGACAAAATCATATAGTTTTTCATAATCATTAATTATATTTAGAAAATTTGTAGCATCATATAGTTGCGAATCTATAATTTCACATTATTGCAAATTTGTAGCAACATACAGTTGCGAATCTGCATCGTCATATTATTGAAAATTTGTAGCATCATACAGTTGTGAATCTATAATGTCACATTATTGCTAATTTGTAGCATCATACAGTTGTGAATCTATAATGTCACATTATTGCTAATTTGTAGCATCATACAGTTGTGAATCTATAATGTCACATTATTGCTAATTTGTAGCATCATACAGTTGTGAATCTATAATGTCACATTATTGCTAATTTGTAGCATCATACAGTTGTGAATCTATAATGTCACATTATTGCTAATTTGTAGCATCATACAGTTGTGAATCTGCATCGTCATATTATTGCAAATTTCAGCATCATATAGTTGCGAATCTACAGTATAATATTGTGCTTAATCATATAGTTTCAAAATAGCAAACATCATATATGTATCATCTTTGCATATCTAAAACATTGCAAGGCCATTTAAATGTGATATATTAGCCCTTCAGATGTTGGTACTGGTATAATGTAGTCCTAAATGTTCAAAGACTTGTCGTAGTTCAATAAGACACATGTCCGGGATCGCACTGTGACAGTTGACAGTTACCGAAATGAATGTAAATGAGAGATGCTGACCTCCGTAGGAGCAGTAGATCCGGTAGTGGCCGGGGGTGTTGGGCAGCAGCTGCACCGAGTGCCCCCCGTCGCCCTCCGCCGTCTCCACCGCCAGCCCCTGCCCCTGGGGGCCCGTGGCCGACACTTCTAGTTCGGCCAGACCGGCTCCACTTGTTTTGACTGCAAGAAAAAAATACCACAGTCAAATAAGAGAGTAAAGAAATATTTCAAATAGAGTTTTTTCAAAAATTATTTTTAGATATTGTTTTTATTTTGAACTAGCTGTATCCGCCCACGTGTTGCTATGGCTCAGTATGGTCAAATAGAAAAGATAGAAAAAAGAACACAAACGTTTCTAATATGTTTAATTTCACAATGCTTGTGAAGTAATGAATATGTCAAAAAAAATTGAAACAACAATGTGATTGAAAACATTGAAAATGTAAAGTGACAGTAGCCGTCAAGAACAACGCTGTCTGGCATCAGTAATATTTAGTATTGTGTACAATGCATGCTAATCATCTTTCACACCTTAGTACACAACCGATAGTTAGATCGGGTTTACTCAATAGTCAGAACTGTGACAACTTGCACTGGGACAGTTTCCAGCTTCTTGGGATAGTTTCCAACTTCCTGGAACATACATGCTGACAATAAGACGGCTGTTGCTTGAAGGGGAAAAGGAAAAATTGTGTCGGCTCCCTGAACTTACTTGTGAAGCAGATTGGAGTGTGCACGCTGACATTGCCGTGAGGGACGCTGACCAGTTGAACCTTGGTGGGGTCGTAGGCGTGGCACGTGAACGGGCTCCCAGAGACCGGCTTGGATAAGTGTAGCACCTCTGTAACAAGGATTATAATCACGTTATTTCGCGGGCAAAGTTAGAGGAGATTTCAACATCATCCCTTACTGATGCCTTAGAAAGAATCCTCAACACTGTGTTCGATTTTAACTCACCTATTGTGCATTGGCCGACTTGAGTGACAGTGAACTCGGCTTGAAGCATTCCGGATTTAGTTTGATAACATCTGAAACATTAAAAGTGAACTTGATGAATCTCGAGTTTGTTGGGTCATGTTTGAGGGTGAAAACTGTCCTTAGTCAAGTCATATTTGAGGCTAAAAACTGTGCTTAGTTAATTGATGTTTGAATCAAAAACTGTCTTTTGTTTTGTGATGTTTGAGGCTGAAAACTGTATTTAGTAAAGTCATGTTTAGGGTGCAAACTGTCCTTAGTCAAGTCACATTTGAGACTAAAAACTGTCCTTAGTTGATTGATGTTTGAAGTCAAAAACTGTCCTTTGTTAAGTGATGTTTGAGACTGAAAATGTCCTTAATTAAATCATGTTTGAAGGCAAAAGCTGTATTCAGTTAAGCCATGTTTGAGGCCGAAAACTGTCTTAAGTTAAGTCATGTTTGAAGCCAAAAACTGTCTTCAGTTAAGCCATGTTTGAGTTAAAAACTGTCCTTAGTTAAGTCATGTTAGAACCTTTATCAACATTTTTAGGGGGCAATTTTTTTCTGATACCCAGTTTATGAGGTGAGGATGGCATCGTAGTGGTCTGGGGGAACTGTAAGACCACACAAAGAGGAAGAAGAGAGCTGAAAGGATGTACAGATAATAGTTTGCAGTATTACCTGACTGGCAGGGCTGTGCCGCCCGGGCCTGACACCACAACGTCCAGCTCCCTGGCGGGCCTGCCCAAAGTGTCGATACTGAATGAGCTCACTTGCCCAACACGGGCCTGGTATAGCCCCAAACCAGACGCAGTCACCTACAACACAAGAACGACATTAATAACGTCAGTAAACAAGGCTTTAAGCCATGGGTCGGCAACCTTTTGTTGTAAAAGGGCCAAATATTTTTCATGGGGATCAGTGCGGGCCGCACTTGCAGTAGGTATACATACAATAATTATGTACAAATATTTTAGTTTTAAAAATAAAACGCTAAGTGTATATTTTAACGACATTTATTGTATTTAATAAAATCAATGAGATTCCCTTCGCTCCCTTTCTCGCTTCCTTTCACTCGATTGTGTATAATATCGTCCGTCATGTGCGTTGCGGCGAGAATCTCGCGGGCCGCACCAAGATGTCTCCGCAGGTTGCCGACCCATGCTTTAAGCCATTTTAGTGGTACGGTCATTTCATTACCAGGAAGAATGATGAAGTTTTTACGGTATTAAAGCAGGTTAAATAATAATTATTATTATTTTTTATTTCTTCAGTTAGCATTTAATACAAACTAATATCTACATTTAATTTAACATTATATATATTTACATCTTACAATAAACAACAATCGAGTGCCAAAATTTTCACCCTACAGATGATATCAATATATAAATTGGAGAAAGCAATATACTCTATAAATTTCAACTAAAGGTGGAGACTGACCGGATCATTTCGTCATTACGTAACATGTTACGATGCGAGCATTCAGGCAGTCAGTATACCAAACCGAGCTGTTCGCCACTCGTTCCGAATGCTTCATCCGAAGTCGGATGCAATTTTAGGTTAGTACAGGGTTGCCAATCTGTGGGAAATTCCCCAAACTGCAGGGAATTTGTGGGGATTGGCACTATATTTATTTTTTCTTCTTCATTTGGAGTAAGCAGTAATTTATTAAAACCACAGAACCAAGTGTTGTTAAGTTCGTCGTCCGACATTTTAACTACATTACGAATGCAATGTTGCAAAGATTCATACAAATTTTGGGTTATTGATTCAGATTTTCAGATTTTTAGGTGTGACATATGGCAACAGGTTCAGTGCTGCAGAACAGCGTTTATTATTTAATATAATTTTGTACTTAAGTTATACATATTTATATATAAACATATATTTATTATTATTTTTTTTATTGGACACTGTCTATCCTCACTAGGTATTTGGAGATACCTGTTCTGAGGTAGGCAGGGTATGCTTATTCTTTTTATAATACAGCTTTATATATATTTTAATGATAATATAAAGGTGGTAAGACTGAAATAATATGAAATAATAATTATAAAAAGAAAGCAAATAGAGAGTTGAACTAAAAGAAAAGTAAAATCTAAAGGAGTAATATTATAAAATTAGAAAATAGGATTATATAATTATAAAACACTGACACATAGATTGATCACACACAAACTTTTATTTGCTGCTCCAGCTGGGATCTTCCAATTTTTAGGAGCCATTCTTTTGTGTGCATTTTGAATTTATTTCCAACTGAACATAATATTTCTTGTGGGAGCATATTATAAATTTTAGGGCCTATAAAATTAGAATGTCTTTGGGCAAACGAAGATCTCACACTAAGCACAACGCCACTAGCGAGCACTGATCGCAGTCAGTCAGCAATGCCGTAACGTCATAACGTAACATTCTCGGCGCAAGCGATGTTACGATGTTTTGTTACGACGAAATGCTCCGGTCAGTCTCCACCTTAATATGACACCCCTTCAAGGTAAAAATTTCAAAAGACGCAATACAGTTCACAAATTATTAAGATATATCATTAAGGGCACAATTCCGCGCTTATCAAAATAATCTATGGACATATTAATATATTAAATAAAAGATATATCAGATCTCCTGGCTCCAGATTGTACGAGATTGGATGGGAATCGGAGCAGTTGAGGCATTGCTTAGAGCTGCCCGAGACAGGTTCACAAACTCTCAAGTAATAGTCGACGTCAGGGGAACCTGACATGACACATGAAGAAGAAGTAGTATTTATAACATATATCGACAAATATCATGGATCGCGTGGCGAGACTGATGTGGCAATGGGCGGGACATATTGCAAGTCAGGACCCCACAAGACGGACAGCAAAATTTTTTGAGATGGAGACCTTGGAAGAATAAAAGAGGCGTCGGAAGACCCCAAATCAGATGGTCCAACAATATAGCCACTGTGGGGGGCAACCGACCGAAGGAAATGGAAGGATATGGAAGAGGGCTTTATTTAGCAGTAGAGAACAGAAGGTTAGAGAAAAAGATTGTCCATTTAGTTGCCAAGGCTTCCCTTAGTGGCCTGATGAGATGATGATAATGGCGTGATGAGATGATGATAGTGGCCCGATGAGATGATGATAGTGGCCCGATGAGATCTTGTTGACGCCCGTGTTGAACGAATGATAAGAGCATGTTACCTCTTGGCCCACGGCGGGCGGCAGCACGGTGGGCTTGAGGGGCTTGCGCGAGACGGGCACGCCGTTGTAGAGCAGCGTGACGGTGTGCGGGGCCGCGCGGGAGGGGTGGTACACCAGCTCCTGGCGGCTGGCCGAGGAGCGCACCGAGTGCGGCACCGCCACGCCGCCGCAGCGCACCTGCGCCGTCAGCACCCCGGACCCCGCCTCCGCCACAGACACTGCAACACGAGTGTGTGAGAAAAAAATATGTTTTTTTTCCTGTTTCTCGGAAAATAACCTGAGAGTAGGGTGGTTAAGAACGCTTTTTACCGTTATAGGGCGTTTGTCCACTAAACGGGAATTTACTGTCCGGCAGTCCGGTTTTGAAAAATGAAAACGACTATGACAGTTTAGCGTGATCTAATTTACGTGCAATGTGTTCATGCACCGATCCGAAGGAAGATGGACAATAGCACAAGCCAATCTAAGCCAATCGTCGTTTTAAAACGCTAACTGACATGCAGGACGCCGATGCAAGCGCCCATAGTGTGCATATTTCGCTAGTAAGTTTTCTGACCACTACTATAAACCTAGAATACACGTAAAGGAGTAGTTTATGTTTTAAATGTTAAATCAAATACTGATTTTTTGAATCTACTATGTTGTATTTTACTGTTCAAAAAACACATAAAAATTAATATTGTTACAATTTTTTCGCCTAGTTGTGGCATTTTCAAATGAATGTTTGAAAATGCCATAACTAGGCAAAACAATCCTCACAATAATAATTTATATGTGTTTTTTTTAGCAATAAAATACAGCATAGACTCAAAAAATCTGTTTATAAAATTAATTAACTTTGTTTTTACCACTTTTTTTATCAATACAATTCAACCTACCGGTTTAAACAATACATTGTCATCATCAGGGTTTATTTTAAATCAAAAACATTATAAACATTAAAATACTCTCACCAAAAACTTCCACACACTCCAGGATGTAGGATTTTTATGTGTAACCCTGATGATGACAATGTATTGTTGAAACCGGTAGGTTGAATTGTATTAATAAAAAAAGTGGTAAAAACAAAGTTAATTAATTTTATAAACATATCGTAGTAAAACAGGAGAAAGTGACCAAGTGCATTCTGTACAAAAACGTGATCATTGACTGTTTGATATCTTACTAGCTTAATATTGCCCTGAAAAACATCTCAAAGGATTTTAAACTTGGAAGTATAATATATTGACTTGTTAAAAATGACTAACTGCATTGGTGTTTATTTTGTTGCCAAGCAAAAGCGACTTAAATGGCCCTCCGGAACATTTTACATTTTGTTAGTTGGTCATTTTCTCCTGTACGACTACGATGTTATAAAATGTGCCACAAAGTATCTGCAGAAAACATTCAAGAAAATCAAAAAATCCATGTTTGATTTAACAATTAACACATAAATTAAAATGGAGTTCTACAAATTAAACGCCAAATCTATAAATATATAGGAGTAGTATTTCATTGCTCACCGGTGATGATGGCCGGGCGGTGGCAGTAGGCGTCGCCCACGGAGAGCACGCGCACCCGGCTGCTGTCGAAGGCGTTGATGGTCTTGGTGTAGAGCGGGCGCCCCTGCGGGTCGGTGGCCCGGGCCGTGTAGCGCCCCACCCGGCCCACCCCGAACTCGGCCAGCCCGGCCCACACCGAGTGCGGCACCGCCTCCCCCTCGGGGTCCACGATCTCCAGCGTGTGCGCCACCGTCGGCAGGTCCACCGTTGCAGTGCCACCTAGACAAGGAACGTTGAATTGGTGATACATTTTGGGTGTGTGGTTTATCCACTTCGTTCGGAAGGACAGAGTGGTGTTTTTTTAAAATTACATAGTCAAAGAGATATTTACCGATTTGGACGTGGTTGATTGTCTCTTGGATGTCGCATTGGAAGGGGCTTCCCGGAACGGCAGTCTCATTGAAGGTGATGTTTACGAAATGGGGCTCCGACGATTGGGGCACAAAGGTCACGTCGTACAAGCCCCGGGCACATGCCACCACCTATGTATAAAGGACAGAATTCATTAATTAGTTCCCAGTCTAGCCCAAGCGTGACTCGGGCAAAGGGTTTGTATTGCATTGACGAGTCATTGGCTGATGAAAGAAATCACTTTACACACTTAATAACATAGATTTCATGAAGATTCTCATTTTTTTATTACTAATTTCACACACAGATGGCGCCAATGAAGTTTTACTAATAAATTCTATTGATTTTTTTAATTGAAGCATATATAGTTTTTTCAAAATCTGATTAATGCGGTTGTCAATCATGGGTAGAATGATTGTTACGCAGTGTATACAGTGATCACCGGCCGAAGACAGGTTGTAAGCCTTGGAAATACCCAGACCAGTAAAGATGAAATTAATGAAATAAACGAGGGCACCGTGGCATAGTTGGGTAGACGCTCGACTCCGAAACTGAAAATGCGGGTTCGATTCCCGCGAAATGAATTCAAGAAAGATTTATTTTCAATTGGTCTGGGTGTTTGTGATGTACATATTTTTAATATTTACCTTCCCTATCCTTAGTATCCTACCTGCAACAAGCCTCTAAAAGTAGAGGCTTTGCTGGTTATTCGTTTGAAAAACCTAATAATTTGGTCATACCTCTGCCTTGACGGTGGAGTGGGCCGTAGACACCACCAGCTCCAGGGTCCCTTCTCCGGCGCTTGCCGCGTCCACACTGAAGGTCAGGGGTCGGCCGGCTTCTCCGCGGGCAGCCTCGCCCAAGCTCAGTCCTTCCACCATACCTTCCAGACCTGAAACCCAACCATTCATTCAAGTTAAATTATTTATTTACTTTTTATCACACAAACTGATTTCTGAGGTATCTCTATATGAGAGAGTATGGATATTATCCTTGGCTCCAACATTTGGCTACAACAGTTAAGAGACTAAAAGGAATGTGTATTTGATGAGGCATTTTCACCAAATGTTGCACGATATGATCGATAATCCTGAAATTATCCGGAGCATCGGTCTGTATGTTCCCGATAGTTACCTAAGACAGCGTCGGCATAGATTGTTTCACATTCCTATACACAGGACCAACCTGCTGATGGTTATGCCTGTAGGAAGAGCTACTGCTATGTTCAACAATATCATGACGGATATTGATCTGTTCCATGTCTCTGAGGGGGGAGTCCGAAGAGGTATTCTTCTACAACTTTAACAATTTATTAACTTGTAATTTGTTGTCTTTATTGTTTTTATCTTTTTATTTACTTTGCAAATTTGTGCTTTACGCCGTAAATTTAAGTTTGTTATATTTAAATTAGTTATTTAATAAATTAAATTGAATTGAATCCTATGACCAGATTGAGTGATGTGTTATGTAGTTAGTCATCCTATGATCTGATTGAGTGATGTGTTATGTAGTTAGTCATCCTATACCAGATTGAGTGATGTGTTATGTAGTTAGTCATCCTATGACCTGATTGAATGATGTCGTTATGTAGTTAGTCATCCTACGACCTGATTGAGTGATGTGTTATGTGGTTAGTCATCCTATGACCTGATTGAGTGATGTGTTATGTAGCTACAGTCATCCTATGACCTGATTGAGTGATGTGCTATGTTGTTACAGTCATATTACGACCTGATTGAGTGATGTGTTATGTAGTTAGTCACCCTATGACCTGATTGAGTGAAGTGTAAATAAACAGTGAATGCGCATTACCTCCAGGCCCCAGGCCGGTGACGCGCACCCGGGCCACGTCGTACACGTTGCAGGTGAAGGGCGACCCGGGCAGCGGGGCCCCGCCGGCCTGCACGGCCACAGAGTGGCGCCCCACCTGCTCGGGGGCCCAGCGCGCGGCCCAGTCGCCCGGCGCGGCCCCCGCCACCACGCGCACCGGCAGCGCGGCTCCCCCCGGGCCCGTGATGCTCACCTGCGCCTCGGAACCTGCGAAAAGAGGAGGTTAAAATTTCTAGCACAGCACTATTCACTCATAGGACATTCAATATTATGGGTTGAGTAAATATAAGTGATTTTTTCACTCTAGTATTTATTTATATCTAGCATCAACCCAAAAGGGGTAGTGTTTCATCACGACAACGCGCGACAACATGTGGCTATGACCCAACACAAGCTAAATGAGTTTGTAGGCGTCTAGCTACACCGTCAAATTGGCAGCGCCGACAAATACGAACCAACGAATTCTCAACGGAGATTTCCGAACGGAATCAGCGGCCGCGGCGAGCCGAGGACAAAAGGACGAGTGTCGCTTACACCGTTGTCCGCAGCGGACGTTTTTATCTAGATTCACATTTTTGCTTGTTTAATTCATAAATTTATAATATTAGGTATCTTTGTAATTATCATAATTTTAGTGTACGCGCTTATAGAAAATAAACAACAAACTGTGAGTAAAAGAAAACATTCTTTAAATTATTCTGGCCTACCCTCTCAATACTAAAAACGTGATCCTTTCACGTGATCACGAAACACGCCAACATGGCGGCAAAACTCAAACAATAGCAACACGCTATAAATAGCGACCCCAACGTAGCAATCAGCTATACACATAAGGTGGCTATATGTTAAATTGAGATATTATCAAGCATCCACCGTATTCTCCAGATTTTGTTCCTTCTGATTTTCATTTATTCCGATCACTGCAAAAAAATCAAATGATATTTTTTTTTTATACAATAGAGCAGGTGAAAACATCCCTTACTTCATTTTTCGCATCAAATTTCACAGAATTTTATACTACTGGTATTAATAAGTTGATAGAAAGATGGGAGAAGGTTATAAGTAATATAATAATAAAACCCTTAACCGCACCCCAATGGTGCATAGGGCACTGCAGCATATAAACGCAGAGTTATGTTGATCGTTTACACATGAAGGGAAGGTGATCGTTTACACATGAAAAAAACGCGCTTAGAGTGTCAGAAATGAAGACTCTGAGAAGCATAACAGGCAAGAGTCTTCGAGATAGATTGAGAAATGCCAAGATCAGGGAAATATGCGAGATCGAAGATGGCGTTAGGTAGGGAAGGCAACGAAGAAGACAATGGTATGCGCATGTGAGGAGAATGGAACCATCCAGACTCCCCCACATCGCATTGTACGGCCAACCCCATGGTAGACGACTTCCGGGCAGACCACCAAAGAGATGGGCCGATAGCTGGGAATCGACGTCGCAGGAGGCTAATCCCTCTTAAAAACAGGCCGTAAAGCTTATAATAAGAAGAAGAAGGTGAAGAAGAAGCAGTGCCCTATGCACCCCAATGGTGCATAGGGCACTGCTTCATATGAACACAGTGTTATCTTGATCGTTTACACACGAAGGGAAGGTGATCAGCCATCCGCTTCAGGTACCAGTCCAGGGTAATATTGAATAAATATTACAGTGAAAAAATCACTTATATTTATTTGAACCCCCTGGGAATCGAACCCGGGACCTCCAGAACGGTAGCCGAGCGTGCTGACCATTACACTACGGAGGCGAATTAAAGGTTATAAGTACTGATGGAAATTATATAATTGATTAAATAAATAATACAAATTCTAAAAAAAGTTTAATTTTATATGTAAAAAACGGTCATAACTTTTGCATCAACCCAATACAGGGTTTAACTGTCCCGTTCCGAAGGGGGTATCAATTTCTTTACTAGCGCTCCACAGTTTAATTATCGGTGGTACATCGCCAAGTTTGCACGTGTGTGTGTTGTGTTCCCGGTACCCAAACGTTATTTGGCAAATACAGAGTGTTTTTTCTCGTTGCTAAGAAAAATTATAAATTATTCAAATTATCTACTAACATTTCTTGGTGCATCGCATTTTTACATTTATTTTATAAAAATCTGCCTTTTTACACTGTAATTAAATTGTCATAATTTTAATATTTATAAACTTTACCCTAACAATGAGCGGAAAACAATTGACAGATGATATGATTGAGCAACTTCTGAACGATACGGACACTGATGTATCTTTAAGTGATGATGAAAGCGATTTAGGGTTAGAAAATAAAGATGATGTTTCCGACACAGATAACTATATAATCGAAGAACTTTCAGCGTGGAGTCCGTAGATATAGAAGACAACAGTAGAAATGACGAAGAAAATTTGTTCACTTCCAAATCAGGCTACAGATGGACAGATATTCCTCCACCTTCTTCAAAAACCCATTCCCACAACATAATAAGATCAACATCTGGTATAGCTGGACCACTAGCAGCTGCAAAGAGTATGAAAGAAATGTTTTTTTCTTTTATTACTCCTACCATGATGACTGAGATAATACGTTGTACCAACAAATATTGTGAAGAACGAGGTATTACGGGAAACGCAATAACAGAAAGCGAAATACAAGCTTTTATGGGATTTTTT
This sequence comes from Brachycentrus maculatus, assembly GCF_059751285.1. NCBI lineage: Eukaryota > Metazoa > Arthropoda > Insecta > Trichoptera > Brachycentridae > Brachycentrus > Brachycentrus maculatus. The sequence continues at coordinate 1,293,678 of NW_028281135.1, forward strand.
CAGCATCTGGCAAAAATAGAGGTAGAAAACAACACGTTAGTGAGCTTTGGAAAACCAACAGAGTATTTAAACAGTTCTTTTATGCAGCGGCAATGCCTCGTGACCGGTTCCAGTTTATTTATAGCAAAATTCGGTTTGATAACAAAGCTACGAGAAATGAAAGGATGGCTCTGTCTGGCCATAAACATGAGGCAATAAAATTATTTTTTGAACAGTTTGTGGAAAATTGCACGATAAATTATTCACCCGGATCCCACTTATCAATAGATGAGCGCCTAGCTGTCTTTAGGGGAAATTGCCCATTTAAGGTGTATATAAAAAGTAAGCCAGGGAGGTATGGAATAAAAATATGGGTGGCGGCAGAAGCCGATAGTGGATATATTTGTAATGCACAGATTTACACGGGCAAAATTAACAATGTACGGGAGGTGAATCAAGGTCATAGAGTTGTGATGGAGATGGCCACACCGTATTTTGGCAGTGGACGAGGAATTACAGTCGACAATTTTTTCACATCTGTGGCCTTAGCACAATCATTGATGGCGGAAGGACTTTCTCTCACGGGGACAATGAGAAGCAACAAAAGAGAAATACCTGTAGCATTTCAGAAATCTCCTTCACGAGAGTTATTTTCCTCACTGTTTGGGTTTTCGAATAATATGACCCTGGTATCGTATGTTCCTAAAATTAAAACTGCCGTAAATCTTCTAACGACAGAGTTTTATAACAAAAGCGTCGACGTTGGATATAAGAAAAAATCGGAAATAATTTTGCATTACAACAAAACTAAAGGTGGAGTTGATTTGGGAGATAAAATGACGAGAGAATATTCATGCGCCCGGTCTACAAGGAGATGGCCACTTAGATTTTTTTTTGAAATCCTTGATATGGCGGCATTGAATTCTTATTTTCTTTGGCTTAAAAAAATCCAGAATGGAAACAAAATGACAGAAGTAAGAGAAGAAAATTTATTCAACAATTGGCCATGGAGCTCGTGACAGATAACGCAAGAAAACGAAGCAGATTAAAATCAAATGATAAGCTCCATCAAAAGGCATTTAGCTTATTTGCAGATGAAATGGGGGAAGAATTCCCCTTAGATAAACCATGTACTTCAGCTTTCAATCCACCTACACAACGAGGTCGCTGTAATTTCTGCCCCCGCAAATCTGACAAAAAAAAACAAAATAAAGTGTGTTGTTTGTGACGAATTTATATGTTTGATACATAAACACGAGGTAAAAAAGTTTTAATGTCCAAACTGTTCATTCAACGTTATGTGATTTTTTATATTGTTTTTTAATGTCTGAATTTTGTAAACATTCTTTGTTTTCTTCCCATAATATAACGACAAATTATAAGCACGCTGTGTAGTATGCTTCACTCTCTCTCCTCACCCCCCCCCCCCCCGCACGCATCGTTCCGGCCAACATCCGGCCGAAGCTCTCCAGTGATGATTGAACTTCGGTTGGAATTGGATGCAATTACCGCAGAGAACTTCTTCCCAACTATGTTTTTTCGAAAATTATTATGTTTATTGCAGAAAAATCAAATTATTATGGATAAAATAGAATAACAATAGTATGATAAACATTTTGGCATAAGTAGAATTTGTAAAAACACTGTATTTATAGCATTTTACTTGGGGTATTGCCAGTACCCCCTTCGGAACCTACGGATTATTTTTTTTTCCTCCGGACCGGAAAGGTTAATATAGATCATTAAGTGGATTTTCGTTTCTTCTAACTAAACCATGTTTTATTTTAATCTGTGTTGGGAACAGGAGGGATAATCTAGTGTGGGCCAATCAGGAACTTCTCAGCATTTGCTCATTGCTATTACTCTGGACTGATAACTAAGGCGGAAGGCTGATCACCTTTCCTTCACGTGTTAATGACCAAGATAACACTGCGTTTATATGATGCAATGCACCATCGGATGCGAATGAGGGTTTAGAAAAAGTGTCTGTAATGTGTTTGAGTATAGCTCTGGAGGTTCCAGGATTCTAAGGAGCTCGGTCAAAATATGTTAAATATATACTTACGATTTTTTATTCTAGCATTTAATGACCATTTTACTGGTGAGATTTTTTCTTTTATGTATGCTAAAATTGTTGAAGACTTTTTTTTGCAAAAATGGTCCTCTTTATTAAACGGGGGGTGAAAATAAATATTACTAATTTTACACTCTAGTATTTATTTAAAATTACCCTGGACTGGTCCCTAAGCCGAGGGAGTGATCACCTTGCCTTCATATAAGTAACAATCAAGATAACACTGTGTATTGACACGTATTGACGTTGCAGTGCCTTATGCACCATTGGGTACAGATAAAGTTTAGAAGAGACTTTTATTGTGTTTATAAACAAAACGACCCTAGATGAAAATTAGCACAGTTACATTCTAACCTCCAAATCCGCTGAGCTGTATCTCGGACTGCTGTCCCCTTTGAGCCGCCCGCAGGGTGTCTCCCTTGACCCGGGCGGAGGGGGGAGGGGCTCCGACGGGGGCTCCCGCCGCGCTGCCAGCCGGCCCGGGGCCTCCTGACACAAGGCAGGTGAAGGGGGACCCCGGGACGGGACGCCCGTTGAAGCGGACGGACAGAGAATGGGGCGCCGCCTCTACCGGCTTGAAATTCACCTGTGGAAGATAATCGGAACTATAGATGTGTACTGTTGTCAAGAAAAGGCGATTCAGTTGGCTAGGCCATGTACTCCACATGCTTCCTGAGAGCCACCATGAAGAATGCCTCTCTTACAAGGCATCAGATTCGCGCTGCCCAGGACGACCACTGCTGACAATTCGTCGGCAGTTCTCGTCTGAACTTCTAGATGCGGACCTGACTTGAGAGGATGCATAGGATCTAGCAGCCGACAGAAGAGCCTGGAGACAGTTTGTGGACTCCATATGCTTCACATAGGAAGTGGATATGGTTAAAGAAGAATAGACGTGTAAACTCACGCCTATAACAAGATAGCGAGTGCTTTTGACAAGAATTTTCACTCATGAATTAGAATTTTTAACTTTGTAACTTTACACATAAAGAGTAAACCAACTCACAAGTAGGGGAATAGGCTATGGAACTTATAAAGTTGGAGTTACAGACAGTTTATGTTTTCATCTGTTGATGAGAGCATCTGTAGATCTCGTAACTTGTTGTGTTTACATTAATAAACTCAAAAATGGTCTAATACAGGTTTTATATTTATATTAACTTGTCCGGGAATGAGTTTCTGTGGACAAAACTGTATCTGGGGAGTGAGTTATTGAAAATCTTTTTTACAGTTTATGATTTTATATCATAGTCAATGCTACAAGCAACAAATATACTAAAATAAGAAATATATATTTACACCAGGAAACATGATTTACATAAAAATAATCCATGTTTTATTTTGTGGCTTTTTTTCCAGCGTCATTACGATGACGTCACACACAAATAAAATGTTGTGGGTAAAACAGAAAAATAGTCTGAAGTGTGGTTTTAAGTGTTTGAATACAACCACAGATGGCAGTACAGGTGCCATTTTATAGTTAAATATTACCCGGCTTTATTTTTATTTTATTTTATTTGGGATTTTTACAGCCACTACAAAACAATATATTATACAACATTAATTAACCGGATCCACGCGGCTCGCATAACCGTATGTGTTTTTACAAGACATGCCCCATACGCGGCTGACATGAGCGTTTGTGTTTTCACTTTGCTCTAAGTTTCGAACCTCAGTTCAACTTGGAGGGATTTTTTCATGGTGTGGAACTTTGGATAAAATAATACGTCAATCATCGGCCTTATGACATCTGTTGAAATATCTGACTAATAATTTGTAACATCACAAGGATAAATAAAACAACAGATCCCTGATTTTTCTTGCGGTCGGTAATTAGTCCGCGCCATAATCATGCCCTATATCTGTCTCACTCTCGACGCTACGCATCGCCAGTGGGTAAGAGTGACACACGATGCGTGCTTTGATTTATTTATGTTACGATCTAATTTGTTTATATTACGATATATTTCAAGAATAATGTGACACACGTGTATTATATAGTACCAAAAAGGCACAATGAATCCCATTGAACGTTTTTGTTTAGGAAAATAAATAGTTTCATAACTAAATACATGATAAAAGTAATAATTTAAAAAACGGCGAAATACAGCCGCGCACGAGCGTCTCTTAAGAACAAAGTTAACGCGTTTAAAAGGTTAACAAAACTATGGCCAATTAAAAAAATCCTCCGATAATGCTATTCTTACGAAAGTTATGTTGGTTGGGGTGTGTGTGTGTGTGTGTGTGTGTGTGTGTGTGTGTGTGTAGTACCTATTCCATGTCAACATAAATCATCCAACAAACAGGGATTATAAACAGTTGGCTTGTTGAACAAACGCCAACGATCAATCATTCACCTAATTTCCTGCTTATGTCATTTTTTATGGAATTAGTGCTTTTCCCAAATATATCTACCTCATTAAACATTTTATTATAAGTATCCATAATGCGGTTGATTGTAGTAAATCTGGCAAAATCAGTATTACATTTAGTTACTTGAAAAAGTTGATTATAACGCGTTTGCCTCTGCGGTACCCTAAAATGGACGTTAGTTATAAGCTCGGCCGTTCAAGTACGCCCCACATACTCCTTAGAGGAAAGTTTTGTTTGGATGATCATGTGCGGCCATACTCCCGGACAGGTTAAAAGAAATCCAGCTTAAATTAAAAATAATATTTTACCTTGAAGCGGGCGTTTCCCTCACTCTGCACATAGTTGGGGACATTTCTCCCTCCGACAGCAACTATTATCTCCAAGTTTCCTGCGCCTGTAGAAGATTTTTGATTGTGAACTGATGGCAGCTCATGCTTATTTACGGCCATTTAAAAAAAATAATGCATTTTTTGTATGTGTCAAACTGTACCATCACAGGAGTAATTTTTATACAATTTGTCAATATGTTTTTAGGTACCGTAGAACGGGGCTACTTGAACTTTGATGTGTTACTTGAGCCCAGTACAAAAAAAAATAAAATCTGTATTTGGTCTACAATAATGAATGTATTCGTGTCACCTGTCAGGGAAACAATGAATCATGTCCATACGTTCATTATTGTAGACCAAATACAGATTTAAATATTTTTTTTTGTACTGGGCTCAAGTAACATATCAAAGTTCAAGTAGCCCCGTTCTACGGTACTCTTGAAAAAAATATTACTAAATACTGAAATAAAAATTGTTTTAAATATAGTTACAAGAGTTTTTTTTTCAATTTAATTAATTTTCTAGACAATTCTACTTTACAATCTTAAAATTAATTACGCAGTTCTCTTCAATAAAGAGACTAAGCTCTTGTGCTTGGAGAGGGACTTACACTTATTATTAATGTTTACGTTTGTAAGCGATATTATTTTTTTCTTTTTTTTTTCGATTTATTTATATACACACTTCATTTCATTAATTTTTTAGCATTTAAATGTCTTCACAACATTTTGAGTGTGTCCAAATACTTCCGGACCTCACAAACTAATAAAAGCTTCTTTTCATCTCACCAATAGATGTCTCTAGTGAAGTTCTAGTGATTCAAGAATAATTTTTCAAAATTGGTTCATATATATAGAACTTCCAAGAATTTGAGTAGTGTGGTTGTCAATAACGGGTAGAATTGGTGAATGCTACACGTGTGTAAAGTGATCACTTAAACCAGCCATTACTCTAATTTAAAAAGAATTACGAAATCGGAAACAATAAATCAAGCCAAACTTTTAGGAAAAAATGCAATGATTACCCAAATGACACTTTATCAATTTTTAATGGGTATAAACCCATTATTGACAACCACACTAGTCCAATTCTTGGAAGTTCTGTATATTTGAACCAATTTAGAAACCTTGTTCTTGAATCACTAGAACTTCACTAGAGACATCTATGACGGTCGTCAGCCCCGTGAATGCCCAGATTTCCATATTCTTCTTCATCTTTGGTCAAAAAATAATTTAAATGTCTTATTTTTTTTTACATCTGTAGGAAGGTTATTGAAGCACTTGGTTGACAAATATTTAAAGTTCTGTTGGATTTGTTTGCTATGCATTTTGGTATTGTAAAGTCATTTAGGTATCTCGAAGATGAACTTTTCTTTAGAATGATGAACATGTGACTTCAACCCGTATCCAGCCACTGCTGGGTGAAGGTCTCCGTCAATGCTGAACATAAAAAGAAATAAATAAATAACCGAGTAATTCTTGATCAAATATTTACCGGCTTGCGACGCGTTGATAGTGAACCCGACCGGCCTGCCCACGACTCCGGGGCTGATGTCGGTGACGGTGACCCTCTCGGCGGAGTAGGCCTTGAGCAGGAAGGGGCTGCCCTCCACGTGGCCCCCGGCGGGCAGGCGCACCTCCACGCTGTGGTCGCCCACCTCCAGCGGCGTGAAGGCCACCCCGTAGCGCCCGGGGCCCGCCGGGGCCACGCGGGCCGCCACGGGGCGCCGCGCCGGCCCCAGCACCTCGGCTGCAGGCGCGGAGGGGCTCTCCACGCTGAACTCGCACAGAGACCCCACGGAGACCTTCTCCAGGGAGTCCACGTCCACTACGCGTGCGGGGGAGGAGATCTGGCACTGGAACGGGCTTCCTGTAATGACAATTTTTTCTCCCTCAGTATGCAAACAATACTACACATAACTACCATAGAACTATTCACTAATCACATCGTAAATGCTTTAAATCCCCCATATATGATTTATTATTATTTTTTTTAATAAAAAGAGAATATTTGTGTTTTTTTTTTTATTATTTCCAAAAATACTTCTATTCCATACTATTTCTGTGAGCCTAAGCAGCTGTAGTCGTAGTAGAGTGGGTTAGAACCCAGAAATTCTGACTCAAGAATTCGCGACACTAACTACAGGACCACAACCCCACACTTTGAATTCCATAACTAACTAGTATTTTAAGAGCTACTTACTCCATATTTATTGTAATCTCAAATATAATATTAAAGAAAATTTTCTCTTTTTTATTTTTATAATTTTAAAGCGTTAAAATATTATTTTTTATCAAAATCACAATAAGCCAGTACCGCGAGTTCTACGCACTTATAAATCAGGATGTAAATTTTTTGTCTGCTAGCGAGATGTTATTTCTTTCATTCTAATAAGCGTGGTATTACCACAAGGAGAGAGCGCGACAGTTAGATTACTCTGGTTTTGTTTGATCCAATTTCCGGTTTCTTGCTCAGTCAGCACTCAGCTACGCGCTGGAAAGGACGTTTAATCTGTGACTCTGGGTTACGAGTTGCGTACTACGATTTCCATACAATATGAAGTGGGGTCTTTTAGTACCTCGTGTAATTTGTGGATGGTCAACAAGGGTTAGTTTCCCTAACCTTGAGTTCCTTCAGGATATTCGCGCGGAGGGTTTGTCATTCCTGCTGCATGTCCAGCACCTCTTATCAATGAACTACCAAAAAGTCAGTAGTGCGGTCATAAAGCACTTTAAAAAGTATGCCAAAAACGTTTGAGCAAGCTGTAGTAATCATTCAAGATAATTTACAGCATAATAATGAAAGGTACCAGTAATGAAAGGTGGCATGTATCACTCAATTTTAGGTTCTTTGCGAATTAACAAAAAAAAAATTAATAAGGGTTAGTTTATCCAAAAAATCTAAATCTAAACTTATCCAAAAAATCTAAAATCTCAACTTGGAACCTCCAAGATGAAGACTCTCCGATCCATAACCGGAAACACATTGCGAGACCGAGTAAAAAATACCGACATCCGGAGCATGTGTAAGACGGAGGATATCGTGAGATGGGGACGACAACCAAGGCGATACTGGAATGATCGTGTAAACAGAATGTCAGATGACAGACTTCCACGCATCGCCCTTCAAGGAATCCCCGAAGGACGCAGACCCCCAGGCAGACCTCCAAACAGGTGGGAAGACAGCTGGGAGTCAACATCCCAAGAGCTACAAGCGGAGGCACAAACAGATCCTTAGGATCTAGAAAAAGAAGAAAAGAAGTTTAGTTTATTTGATGAAGTTAGGTTACCTGGCACATCTTGGCCGTTGAATCTTAAATCCACGGTGTGCGCGTGGGGCTCTCGTGGCGTGAATGAAATGGCGTAGGTATGTTGTCCCTGCGCCTGCGCTGACGTGGGCACTCGGCCCCCGTTCACTGTGACTTCCAAGTTGCCAGGGCCAGCTTGTGATGTCTCCACTGCAAAAATAAAGGGTAGACTATTGTAAGGAATGTGGGTATGTTGGTGACAACAACATAGATCCAATTGTGTGTATACCCATCATAGTCTGACAAGCGGCATTCTAGATTAGTATTTCCTATAAGCAGTCACTCACTTAGAGCTACCTGGTAACTTATATATAGAATAAATCGAAGTCAAAGAACTAATAATGTTTTACGGATAATCTTCTACCACTTAACATAAAATAAGTATAAAATCTGTCTGCTAATAATAATAAAGAAAATAATAAATGTCCGCTTCCGTAATGTAGTGGTTATCATGCTCGACTACTGTACTGGAGGTCCCGGGTTCGATTCCTAGAGGGGGTCAAATAAATGTAAGTGATTTTTTCACTCTTATATTTATTCAAAACTACCCTGGACTGGTACCTGAAGCGAAGGGCTGATCACCTTTCCTTCATGTGTTAATGATCAAGATAACACTGTGTTTATATGACGCAGTGCCCTATGCACCATCGGGTGCGGATGAGGGTTTGAAGAAGAAGAAGAATAATTTATCCAGCACAATTTTTATAAAACACTACCTCAAGGGCGCTTCACTGTGATCGAATTGGCGAGAAGGGGATAGTAGAAATGATTCAGCAAAGAAATGCCTTTTAATTTTAATTTTTTTCTAAAGATCATTTCAGTCACTGTTTTTTAACTAGTGAAAGAGCATTCCACACTATTGGTGATACAAGAAGTTTAGAAAGAAAAAGGAATATAAACCGGGAAAAAGTAAGGAATACCATTCCAAGTTGTCATCTGGAGTTGACGTATTTGCTGCGCAATGCAAATTTAGGAGTTTTTTCTCGTTTTTTAAATCATATTTTTTAATTCCTATTTTCATACGGTGTACGGAGTGTGTGGAAGTTTTGGTATCGTAAGGGAAGGGTAATTAACTATAGTCTAACTATGAGTATTTCAATGTTTTAGAATTTAGTACATAAACCCTGATGATGCAAGGTTCTTGTCGAAACCGGTTGGAAAAAGTGTACCAAAACAAAGTTGTTTTATTTTATAAAGTTTATAAAATGTGCCACAAAATATCTGCGAAAAACATTCAAGAAAAAATACCATTCCAATCCGTTAAGAGAATCTCATTAGTCACATTTATAGTATGGTGTGTTGAGATGGTTTGGATATGTAGAACGAATGAGTGAGGAAAGAACGGTAAAACAAATTTATGAGGCGAATGTTAGCGGGAAAAGAAGCAGAGGAAGACCGAGAAAAACATGGCTCGATCAGGTATGCCAAATACTTGAAAGTGGTCAGGTTAGGAGTCGTAACAATCGGCGGGTATGTATGAGGAGATGCATGAACGTGGAAGAGGCGAAGAATGTTTGCAAGGACAGAGTGGTGTGGCGCTCTATTCTCTCTGCCTACCCCTGCGGAGAAGCGGCGTGATGGTTAGTTAGTTAGTTAGTTACATTTATAGTATGGATGAAGATGAGGATAACGTTTCTTACCTAAAAAGGTGACAGGCTTCCCAACAGTTCCGCTCGCCACATCCTTGACTCTGATGGCATTCACATCATACACCTGAAATAATACAACATTGGTAAAACAAGATGGTACGACAATATTTTGAGTATGTCCATTTGATTACGCATTTTTATCGATTGTCGCGCGGTATGATCGATAATCCTGAAATTATCCGGAACATTGGTCTGTATGTTCCCGATAGTTACCTAAGACAGCGTCGACATAGATAGTTTCACATTCCTATACACAGAACCAACCTGCCGATGGTTATGCCTGTAAGAAGAGCTACCGCTATGTTGAACAATATCTCATTAGATATTGATCTGTTACATGTGTCTGAAGGAGTTTTCCAAAGTTGGATTCTTCTACACCTTTGGTAATAGTATTCTTGCTTATTTTCTATTTTATATTGAAAATCTCTGTCCACAAATCTGAATTTTGTCCACTTTGTATGTTTTAAAAAAAATTCTATTTATTTATTTCATAGATACATATATTTTTTTTACTATATGTATTACGGGTCTTTAGGCATGGCCTGTGTTGAGCCGAAATACTTACATGTTAATAATTTTTTTTATTTTTATTATTATTTGTTTTTTTTATTAGATTATATACATTACATACAATAGATACAATAACAATTTACAGTATTAAGGTTTAACAATAAAATAATTACACCTGGACTTTAATTAAATCACTTTCTGCCTTGTCCCTTCCAACGGGAAGCAACCATCGACAGACACTGTTCTTAAAGACATGATATGTGTAATATTTAAAAAAATACAGGAGCTGTAATCCAGTGCTCGCTTGATTCAGCCTATGACAGGTCATGAGCTCTGTAAATACCCAGACTTTCATATTCTTATTCATCTAAGTTGAGATGTCAACAAGTTATGTTATGATTTGGTAGTTTTCGATGTAGGTGTTTTGTCAATAAAAATGAACTTACAATAAACGAACTTTTATATGGTGGAATATGGACGATATTTAAATTTTAAGTGTGTACTCTCAAATATACAAAGTCAGTAAGCGACTGGCTGCATGAGAAGCCACATGTGTTATACGAACACATTTAAAAAAAAAATGGTTATTGGAATTTGGCAATTAAATATTTTATATACATTACCTTTCAATAACTCTTTCTTTTGAAAACCATATATTTATGTAGAAGCAAAACTTATTTTTTTAAATACAAAAACAGTATTACCTGGATTAAAAGAAAATTAAGGTGGGAGCTTCATTTCAGGATAATTTAATTTAATGTGATTTTTCTAATAACCATTTTTTAAGAAGCATGCTGTCCGCCATATACTGTTACCTTAGCGGTGAAGGGGCTTCCCGGGCAGGGCTGCGAGCGCAGCAACACGTGCAGGCGGTGCTCCCCGACCGCGCGGGGCACAAACTCCGCCCGGAACAGGCCCGCTCCGGCCTCCAGCACGCTCGCCGGCACGCTGCCCCCATTGGGACCTGTCACACACACGCACTCAGCCTCCGTACACCCACTACACAGTCCAGAGTCAACCTAGCGTCACCCTCGCATCGCAATGCAATGTCAACAAAGTAAATTACTGTATCGGTCAATGTTAATCCCGTGTCAGTCTATCTAGCAGGCATATGGCCTTCAGTCGGCACCGTGTGCCAGTCAACACAGTAAATTACTGTATCGGTCAATGTTAATCCCGTGTCAGTCAACCTAGCGGGCAAATGGCCTTTATCAGTCAGCACCGTGTAAATTACTGTATCGGTTAATGTTAAACACGTGTCAGTCAATCCAGCAGGCATATGGCCTCTGTCAGTCACCTTGAAAGGTGTATAAATCGTGCCAGGGCACAAGGGATATTGTCAGTCAATCTTGTATCGTAATGTGAGATTAATAACGTATTTTTAATACTTTAACATTCGAGATTACGTCAGAATTTAATTGTTTTGCTTCAAAGGATGAAACAGAAATTGGAACAAATTAGAGTAATTTTTTGTACAATTCTCATATTGCAGTTATGCCATTCAAAAAGCAGCAAATATAGATAAATGTGAATTTCCCAAATTGACAAATAATAGTCAAAATAAAGGTGTCTAAATTGACCAATAAATAGTAAAAAAAAAATGTCCAGACTGACAAATAGTCAAATAAAGATAGAAGATACTATATAAACAGCAATAGTGTTCTAATTTGTTTCAGTGTGTTTCAAACCCTGTTTAGTTTTGCGAAGATGATTTTTAGAATGAAACATCATTTAGGCAAATGTTAAATGTCTGAAGATAAATGGGACGTGCATTCCGTTGTGTTGACTGTTAAATGTTACTGTTATTGTCACAGGATTGACAGCTGTCTGTGTAGTTGTGACGGTGTTAGCCGTAAAAATAAAAGACTAAACTAACATCCTAGATTAAATACGCAAAGATATCTGAGGCTGCGTTCACTAATGCGTAGGGATTACGGGACGATCGACCCAGACGGTGAGATGTGAATTTGCCAAAATTGGCAAATAATTATCAAACAAAGATGTCAAAATTAACAAATAGTCAATTAAAGATGTTTAAACTGAGAAATAGTCAACTAAACATGTCAATTTGATATTTTTGAATGCTTTTACGAGTAATTATAATGTCTGTAAGCGATCTTGCCAGGATAATAGTGAATGCAGCCTGAACCATGAAGATTTATTATGAAATTCATGTAATTTAACAGTTTTAAAAAAAATACACAACAATCAGATCAGAAAATATCTGTGATTTTTACTAATTTAAGAATACATTTAAACAATATAGGGAGACTCTTCTGTAACAGATATCTGTGCATATTTTAAATACAAGCAATTAAAGCATTAATGCATATTACATTTATAATCGTTAAGGGTCTGATTCCAACGAACAGTTAGATGGCCGAGAATTGGTTTGCATTATGTCCATTCAAACAGAATTGTAAAATAGTTCTTGCGGCACTGCGTTCTAAGGACTATTCTCTAATTTTGGCCTAAATAGATATAGTACGAAACGGTTTTTCACATTTTCAGTCACCAAATTGTCAAGTTTGCCATACTAACTCTGCCAGTCAGCCCAGAAGCAGTATGTATTTGCATACTAAAATAGCCAAATAAATTTGTATTTTTATCCGATGACGTTACTGCCACACACTTGAAAATAAATTTGATAATTTAATGACGGGCCATCTCGTTTATCTAGTACTTTCCTCTTATGGTGTCCTATCTCTATACAAAGTACAAATTACGGACATGGTGAATTTCTTCATTCTTCCATATAACAATACAAAAACTCAATTACAATGTAAATTGACAAACAAAAAGTTTTATAGAGAGGATTCGTAAATTCGACTAGTATATAGAATTTATGAGAAGAAAGAGATCTATAAACAATTCATATTATCATAGATCAAAGATCTCGTAACTTTATATTCAGTTTGATTTGAAAACACACGTGTTTTTACATACACCCGTGACGGGTAAAAATATGCCTTTTAACAGCGTTTTGACTACAATAGCAGCGCCATTTGTCGAAAATAACAGCAACATATGCAATAATAAACATTGCTCATGGTAAACAGCATGCTTTTTAACATCTGCTGTCACTAAGCATTTTCGATTGCATTGTTGTTTCACAATTTAAAAAAAAAATCTTTGCTTCACAAGTATTGTGAAATTAAACTTACGTATATTTGAGATGTGTACTTTCTACTTTCTTTCTTTTCCATTTAATCAAATCGAGTGGCAGCAACGCGTGCCAAATAAAAGAAGACAAATATTTGTTTCTATTATAAACGCAAAAATGTCAACTTCTTATTATTTTGGTGATTCTAAGCAGGCGAATTATAAAAATTAATGTCAAGTTGTGGTAGAATGGGTTCGAACCCAGAAACTCTCACTCAGAGTCCTGTAATTCTTTGTTACAGTATAATAACAAACTATTATATATAACCTAGTTTCCTGTACTAGCAGAAACCCATCCCGAATGGGTTTATTAAATCATAGACAATGTAGATGATCTGCCATTGAATTTGTGAATTTATTTGTATAGTATGGAAGGCCCTTTAAATGTTGATAAAAGATTCCATAATGATCCTGAAATGTTTCATATAATTTATTACATTTTTCTCATATGGCGACATTCGGTATTCCTGTTAAAGGTTTTACCTTATAACGGAAATTTTATACAATAAAAGATAAACCAGATGCTCGCTTCCTGTATTCTAACCTCAAAGAATTTTAAAATAGACATTTTTCATTAAATTACCGTTCTTTTGCATCCTACGGGCTCGAAATTGATATGAAAGCAATTGTTTAGCTGAATTTCCAAAGATATATACAATATATACAATTTTGAAAAACTTTACTTTATGCACTTTTTCTATGCTTTTGTTCATTCAAGAAATGTCACTTTGACATTTGTTTTTGTTATTAGTGCAAGAGTTTTCTGTTAATTTAAATTTTTTCGATACCCGGCTAATGTTCAGAGAAAAAACTTTGTTTTACTGTATAAAAAGGTTCAATTCGCGTTACTTACGCTAAAAAAATGCAAAAAAGTAAGGCAAAATGACACATTTTTTTGTAATTTAGATTTTTCTTAACACGGGTTGTTACAGTCTATAGAAAAACTTGCTTTTCTCTTATAAATATATCAGATATTAGTATAATTTCTTGCGAAAACTTCAGTCTGAATCAGAAAAAACATAAAAATATCCTAAAATTATTATTATCCCCTCTATATAGCAGTGTGGCAGCACTCATTTCTAATTTAAACCGATCAAATAACTCTAAAATGGTTGTAGGGAAGTTTAATACCAAATCAAAATGGAACCTTGACAGAAATGAATACGCATTTAAAATGTTATTCTTTTGTGACATTTTTGTGTGTGTCATATTAATTATGATTAAATTACATATACAAAAAGATGTTTCATTTAAAACTACCTCTGCATTAAAAAAGCATATAGCATAAATTATTTAAGCCGTAATTAGTTAAACTTCACCGACACTAAAAGCTATAAAATTAACTCTTTTGAGTACTTATTACGATAAATTATTGTATTTATATATGAACAGTTAATTGTTTAATGGATTTAAACATAAAAAAATAATGGAATGCTAGTTTTACACGTAAAAAATTAAAGTTCATAATGTTGGTCATTAATATTTATCAAAAAAATTCATAATTTAGATAAAACCGTTACATAATACATTAAAAAATATTTAATTTGTATATTTCTTTACTATAATAACATGATTAGCCATAGAATATTGAATAAAGTGGGAAAATGGAATGATGATTTGTTTAGGTACCTTAAATTAACATATTTTTTTTTAATTTGGCAACATTTTACAGTGTTGCCTGAGCAATGAATAATACAACTTTAAAATTATTTCCAGTGCAAAAAAATGTTAGTAAGTACCTACATAAGAATGGATTAGTTTAAAATATTAGCATTTTCCTTTACCAAGCAGGTTAGTTTTGCAGGCGCTTAATATATTAATTCCAATACCCCTTAGTTGTAGAAAAAAGTCATATTGATATAATGTATTTCATTTTCTCAATTTCATTTGTCCATGTAGATTTTGTGTACATTTAAAAAATTGCTTATATTCTGGTTATTTCAATAGTTATTCTTTCATTATATATTTATCCAGTAGTGCATAAGGCACTGCGTCAAAATATTGCTAAATATATACCTACTAAAACATTTAAAGGTGATGAAAAAAACATTGTTTACATATGATTGGTAATATGATTCGAATAAGGAAAACATAATGCATTAGCATAAATGAAAGCTTAGAAAAAGGGTTTACCAATAACAGATGCTGTGACTTAGCCAAATATTTAGGACATGCCTTATATCATGGTATAGAAGGCATTGATTCCCTTTTTTTTTAAGTGTAAATTGAGAAAATGAAATAGTTCAATATTTGAAAGCAGCTTTGTAATAAAATAAACCTATTTGTAAAATCTAGAATTAAATTTAATCTGGTAAGTTTCTCCTCATCTTTTCATGCAAGTCAACGTCTCCTAAAGTTCGCGTCAGTCGTAGCTAACCGAACCTCTCAACCCAACACACACTTCGGCAGTGTCTAGTTGTCTAGTTTCTAGACCGAGTCAGTTGAATAGACAGTAATTGGTTAGTGAGTCGAGTCACGGTCGCGTCTAGTAATAGTATCTTCTCCTTCCTGCAACGACAAGCAAAGAAAAAAAAGATAGACACCAAATACATACATACTTTGAAGAAGAGATCCCCGAAGTGAGATATATACGTGCAGTTGCCAGTCGGGTGTTCCAATACATATGAGATATTTTTCATTCACATACTTGAATCAAAAAGGCTGAGAATTTTTATTTAAATGATTGTTTAGTGAGTATTTTAAAACTCAAATACTTCACAGAGAATTAAAGTGAAATTGAGTTAATTATATTTGAGGTGCAGTGACTGTTCGGAATTGCAGGTATTGTTTTTTATTTCAATTAAATTTCCCAGGAAATGGTTATTTTACATTTCATTTTTGATGGGAATCGATGGTAATTTTACAAAAAAAATTATTACACAGTAAAAGTAAAGATTTGATTTAAACTGTACATAATGTAATTGTTTGCATGCTGTGGTAGTGATTGTCCTGACGAAGAGACGGGTAAGTCTCAAAACCGGTAGAGATTAAAATCTCGGTGAGTGGTTATATACTAATATTATTAATATTTTTGTAAAAATGACTAACCAAAAAGTAAATGCTTTAAATATTAATAATATTGAGAATATTAAACTGAAGAGTTCTTTTTAAAGAGAAATATTTGTGTTTTTTTTTTATTATTAAAACAAATTGTTCAATTTCATACTATTTCTGTGAGCCTAAGCGGCTCATTATTAGAAATAGGTATCAAACTGTGGTAGACTGGATTCGAATCGAGAAACTCTGACTCAAGAGTCCGCGACACTAACCATGGGACCACAACCGACACAAAGTTATTGTGTAGAATAAAATTTTATTATACCGATTTGAATTTTTTTATACAGTGATGGTGTATAATTATATTTTATTGGGCAGTTATCGTATACATTTGTATAAAATTATTCAAGAATAATCTATAGTTGAATTTTATTATACAATTATTATACAGACTTAAATTTTATGATACTGTAATTCTGTATAATTGATTTTTATTGACCTGTTATTATAGGGATTTTGATTTTACCATACAGTTTTTGTATATTATTGAAGTTTAGTACGCAGTTAAACAGATTTGATTTTTAAAAAAATAAAACATATTTTCAGCCTTTTTGCTTCACTTGATTATAATAGAAATACATATTGCAAGAATTTAAAGAGTTCAAATTCGTTTATAATATAAAATAAATTTATCATACATTTTTAAAAAGAAATAGTTTTAAAATATTTTGATTTTCTACAATAGATTACTTACGGATATCAATTTTTAAATGAATAATTTAAGGTACCTAATTATACCATCTAAGAACACATAATAAAAATAATTTTGAATCATAAACTGTTTTAGTGCCATACATTTTAGCTATCTAGAAGCGTGATTGCACTCTCTGGTACTAAAATGGTTAATCTAAAGATGGGGACTGATCTCCACATTCGCGGCGAGCATCCGACTTCGGATAGAGCACTCGGAACGCTGTACTGACTATACGAATGCTCGCATCGTAACGTGTTACGTTACGACCAAATGACTCCGGTCAGTCCCCACATTAACAAGAATATTATGAAGAATAATGAAGAATAATATTTTCTTTATTGTTTTGGCATTAACTTTGTGGAAAAACACGATGATTTAAGTATAAAACACTTGTAAAAGACATCTGTAGTTCTCAAAACTTGTATAAGATATCTGTAGTTCTCAAAACTAGGCGTGTTTACATTAATAATAAACTCAAAAAAGTGATCTTATATAATAATAAAAATAATAAAACCCTTATCCGCACCCCAATGGTGCATAGGGCACTGCTTCATATGAACACAGTGTTATCTTGATCGTTTACACACGAAGGAAAGGTGATCAGCCCTCCGCTTCAGGTACCAGTCCAGGGTAATATTGAATAAATATTACAGTGAAAAAATCACTTATATTTATTTGACCCACCTGGGAATCGAACCCGGGACCTCCACAACGGTAGCCGAGCGTGCTGACCATTACACTACAGAGGCGGACAAAATTGGTGATCTTATATAAGTGTTTTATTTTATATCAAAAGAATACTGTTTAATTTACAAAATGATGTATCTTAAAACAAGATTTTTTCAAGTGATAAGTTTATATTACAATAAACAAAAAAGAAAAATCAACAGGAAAAGTAGGGTTATGTGTGCACTCTGTTAGAAAAATGCAAAACAGACAGAGAATGTATGAAAATACTTTACAAATGGAGTCCATCCTGAGCCAATAGAGGGTGCAGACATAGAAATAAATTTACATCATAAAAGAACACAATATTGTAAATTAAGGACAACTTTTAACAGTTGTTTTAATATTTAATTATCATATGTATGATATGTCACTCAATAAGTTCCTAGGATGACAAAAAGTCCAAAATATAATTAAAATGTAACTTTGTTTGATGATTTTAAAATAAAGTTACATTTTAATTACAAAATGGAAAATCACAAAGTTAGTTCTTCAAATATAGTTCAATTCAATAAGTTCCTAGGATGACAAAAAGTCAAAAATTTTATTTAAAATGTAACTTTATTTGATGATTTTAAAACAAAGTTACATTTTAATTACAAAATGGAAAATCACAAAGTTAGTTCTTCAAATATAAATTAAAGTTTAAAATAGTTTTGGCCAGCTGTAAATTGAAGCTGTGGGGGATGGCTAACACCTAGAAGATTCAAAAGGCAGTGTATTCACCATTTTGCATGAACATTTGTCTGTGAAAAAGCTTTGTTCGAAGTGGGTACTGCGTTCGCTCGCAGTCGATTAAAAACATGGATGCGTTGATGATTCGGAGCGCTGTTTAGAGCTGTTTTGGCCCAATAAAACGGTTTTTTTCATGTGGTATGTGACAATGGATGAAACAAAACCATCACTATACGCCAGCGCCAAATTGGAAGTCAGCTGAGTAGACAGCAACTGGCAAAAGTCATTCAAAGTAACCAAAAAACGCAAATGTCAGCCGGTAAGGTTTTGGGATTCGCACGGTATTTTACCTTGAGATAAGAAGAACATATATGGTGAATTCTATATGACCCTATTGGTGCAATTGAAGGAAGAATTTGGGTAAAAAGCAACTTCAAATGACAAAATTTCACTAGTCATCCTAAAAATTTATTGAGTGATGATATAGCATTCCAATCTAAGGCCACTTTATCCATAATTCCTTTAAAACTAATCATCAAGTCTCATGTTTCGGCATGATTTTTAAAAACATACAGAAAATATGTTGTTTTTTAAAAATCAATATATGGTACATTACCTTAAAACACACGTGGTTTATTGTAACCGATACCATCGGATAGGGCGGAAATTCGGTTGCGACGGTTATTCACAGGTAAAATGAGAAAAAATCTCACACGGTTGGTGTTTAATCACTATATAATAAAATGCGATTCGCCCAAGAATTGTCAGTGGACAATTTCTCTTCAGTCGATAGATTACCTTCGACGTTGACTTCAATGTCTTCTAATTTTCCTCCCGGGTGTGTGATGAGGAGGTGCGCGGGCTGCAGCACGGGCCCCGGAGGGGGCAGAGCCACCTGGGGCCCCGGGCCTCCGCCGCCCGCTACGGACACCACCATTGGGCATCCGGGGACTGCTTTCTATAGAGACAAAATAATGGAAAATATTCAACTAAGAGTAATAATAATAATAAATAATTTATATAGCGCTATTTTCGCAAAATACTACCTCAAGGGTGCTTATAAAGACATGGATAATAATAAAATATTATTTTTTTTGTTTTTTTTTTTTGTTTGGGAACTATACAGCTTGTACATAAAAAAATATAAAAATAGTTAGATTGACAATGATAAAAGCCAATTGAATAATTCCATATATCGCTCACTACTTTCAACAACGTCATTTATCAAAAAACTTGATTTTTCAGAAGAACGTTTTTAAAGGTTAAGAATATAATATAATGTATTTAAAATAAATATCGTACATTTAGATAAATATCGTACATTTTCTGGGCATTCTGAAAACATACAAAACTAAAAATTGTAAATTTTTGATATATCGCTCACTCTTTTAAAGAACGTCATAAATCAAAAATTGTCAATTTTCAGTTGTGTTATATTTTTAAACTTTAAAAACGTTCTCCTGAAAAATCAAGATTTTTGATTTTTGACGTTCTTGAAAGGAGTGAGCGATATGACGTTGTTGAAAGGAGTGAGCGATATGACGTTGTTGAAAGGAGTGAGCGATATGACGTTGTTGAAAGGAGTGAGCGATATGTTATGAATACTGTTGTATATTAAGAGAGAAAAGAGAAGAGAGTGTGTGCGTGTGTGTGTATAATATTTTTTAACATAATATTTTATGTCAGTGTGCAATGAATAAAAAAAAAAACAAAAAAGAAACGATTAAATGTACAAAATAATGTAACAAATATAAAATATAACAAACCTTATTAAATGAAACATTTATTATGTGATCGCAGGCTTCAGCGGGTACAAAACTAACTGAAAATCGTGCATTGCCCTGAAAATAAAATTACAAAAAAAAAACATTAAAATGTGTGTCAGAGGTTCTCTAAGTGTGTTCCGCCATGACAAGCGGCATAATGAATCTACAATAAAATGTGCTCCTTGTAATTCATCGTTCACTTTGTGTAATATCATTTGAGAATAAGTGGTATTACACAAAGTGGACAATGAATGATAAGGAGAGTGTTATATCACCGTACCACAAAGTCAACAATGGTTTTAAAAAAAAAAAAAATCTACAATAATGCTACAATAAAAAACCGCAAACAACCAAAAAAATGTTATTTTATAATTGTTTTTACAATGAAATGATAAAAAATAAATAAATAAATGATTTAGCTTGTACGAGTAGGTATCTTTCCTAACAACAAAAATATTTTTTTTAGATGGGAGTTGCATTTATTACTTACCTCGCATATTATGTACAAGGATTATAGATCATTAAAAAAAGATTTGTCCGCCTCCGTGGTGTAGTGGTCAGCGTGTTTAGCTACCGTGCTGAAGGTTCCGGGTTCGATTCCCAGGGGGGGTGAAAATAAATATCAGTGATTTTACACTGTTATATTTATTTAATATTACCCTGGACTGGTTCCTGAAGCGCAAGAGTGATCACCTTGCCTTCGTGTAAGTAATGATCAAGATAACACTGCGTCAATTCTATGCAGTGCCCTATGCACCATTGGGTGCGGATAAGGGTTATAAGTTATAAAAAAAAGATGTTTTATCTTAATCTGTGTTAGGAACAGGAGGGATAACCTAGTATGGCCCAATCAGGAAATTCTCAGCACTTACTCATTGCTGGGAGGAAACCACATTGCACTCCTCAGGAGATGCCGACTGTTGACTGCCATCAACAGACCTTCTGTTCCACTAGAAGAGGGTTCAGCATTTTGTGTCCTAGCTTGATTTATGGCACCAATGCCCATCACTATTTTTATCATGTCCCAACAACATATGTACGTGTGTGAAACGAGATTCTCGTGAAAATCGTTCGGATTAGCGAGCTGGCACAGTATTGATATCTCAACATATATAAAGAACGATATAGAAGTCTGTAGAGATACAGGTGGGCGATGAAAAACACTGACATTGAAAAATGGGCGTCTAATTAAAATAAGTTTGGCAATCTGTGGGTAACTTAGGTCGAAGCTAAATAAGATCTGGATAGACCGGGGTATAAGTAACAACACCAAGATAAAGCTTGTCAGGAGTTTGGTCCACTCCATTTTTCTCTATGCTGCTGAAACATGGACCATAAAGGGGCAGAAAGGAGAAAAATTGACACCTTCGAAATGTGCTATTGGAGGCGCATACTTCAAATTCGCGTTGCGCGTGGCAACGAGGATAGCCTGGAATGACTAGTTGTGCTCGGTAGCCTGGAAGGAAAGAGAGGGAGAGGAAGATCCCCCACACGATGGACCAATCAAATTAAGGCAGCAGCAGGCACCTCAGTGGTTGGAGCGCTACGTGCAGCGCAGTCAAGGGATAACTGGAGAAGAGTCATTGCTTCTGCAAGGGTCACAACCCTCAGCAATGAGGAATAAGACAGAGAAGAAGACTTCAAATTCCATGGACAGCTAGACGCACCACCGAGTCCAATCGTCGGGAGTTACACTTGGATGGCTTGACTCTGGCCAACGTCTGTATACGACGGATTCTTCAGTTCTTCCAGTGACAAGGGATAGCTGGAGAAGAGTCATTGCTTCGACAAGGGTAATAAGGACTAAGATGGTGAAGAAGGGTTAGTTAGTTACCTGCGGATGGACTTGCGTGGGTATGTTGAGCCCCCTGGCGGAGATGGTGATCTCCAAGTTGCCTTCTCCGGCGCGGGAAGCATCCACGGAGAAGTGGGCCGGTCCCCCCATCACGGCGCCCGTCGTGCCGCCGGCCACAGACCCGGCGCTTACGGCTCCCACAGACACCAGCCTCGCGTCGTAAGCCTTGGCCACAAACGGGGTACCCTGGACAAAACGACCATTATAGATCTACATGAGAGAGTACGGCTATTATCCTTGGCTCTACCTGACAGAGTTTCTCCAGGGTATGCTTGGCTACAACAGTTTAGAAACTAGAAGGAATGTGTATTTGATTAAGCATTTTTATCAATTGTTACGTGGTATGATCGATAATCCTGAAATTATCCGGAGCACGGTCCGTATGTTCCCAATAGTTACCCAAGAACTACCGCTATGCTGAACAATATCAAGCTGGATATTGATCTGTTCTATGTGTCGGAAGGGGTATTCTAAAGTGGGATTTTTCTACATCTTTAACAAGAGTATTCTTGATTATTTTTTATTTTTTGTTAATGTATATGCTTTAAATTTTAGTTTGTAATGTGTATATAAATAAATAAATTGAATTGAATTTGAGTTCTAGATACAGTTATCTCTGGTGTATTTGTGTTGGCTGACCTGCACTGGATGTCCGTTGTACTCTACAGTGATGGTGTGGGGCCCGACCGCGTCGGGAGTGAAGTCTGCGCTGAGCCCGGCGTGCGCGTCGCCCGCCACACGCACCGGGAGCTCTCCCCTGGGCCCCCGGACCGCCACAGCCAGCTCGGCGGCGCCCCCTCCCCCTCGGACACTCAATTGGAAGCTTGACGGAGTCCCAACAGGAATCAACTCTGTAAAAATGGCACCATATTATATGCTAATATTTTTAGCAATTGGGACTCATACTTTTGTCGCCCTCTGTAATATCAGTACATGGATGAGCGTCATGTCCATGATGAAAAATTCAAGATAAAATTGAACACTAACAAAGGTTACAACATTTTGAGTGTGTCCAAATACTCGTTCACAAAATCTGGATTATCTCCAATTACAGGAGTTATTTTCATATTATTGTTTGACATCTCATCAAAGATGAATCATTTGAGTAGTGTGGTTGTCAATAATGGGTAGAATTGGTGAATGTTACACGTGTGTAAAGTGATCACTTAAACCAGCCTATGACGGTCGTCAGCCCCGTAAATGCCCAGACTTTCATATTCTTCATCATCTTTGATGAGATGTCTAATAAAGGTTAGTCTACAACCAAGTCAGGCGCCATAATCGACACAGTATTCTCTCGTGAGAACGAGTTTGTACAGATTTTCAATTAAATTCTAAATTTCTTTTAAGCATTATAACAGTAGAAAGCAGAAAGTCAAGGGGGTTTTAATGATCTCGACAATTGGGTATATATCGGGGACCACCCTGCAGTGCTGGAGCACAGTAGC
The DNA here is from genome assembly GCF_059751285.1 of Brachycentrus maculatus. Lineage (NCBI taxonomy): Eukaryota > Metazoa > Arthropoda > Insecta > Trichoptera > Brachycentridae > Brachycentrus > Brachycentrus maculatus. Next base: position 1,317,282 of record NW_028281135.1, read on the forward strand.
TAAACGCGCTAACCATTAACGGAATATTACCCTGGACTGTGATCACCTTGTCTTCATGTAAGTAACAATCAAGATAGCACTTCGTCAATACGATTCTGTGACCTATGGGTGCGGATTGGGTGCGGATAAGGGTTAGAAGAAAATTGTTTGCATTACTTTAGCTATCATAAACCCATAATTTATTTCTTGGAGAATGAATTCATGGAAATCTTCTTCTCCCTCTTATTCCTCATTACTGACGTGACCCTTCTGGAAGCAATGACTCTTCTCCAGTTATCCTTTGACTGCGCTGCACATAGCGCTCATGTTTTATTTTTATTTTTGGTAAGTACTTGCCTAGATTGGATAGGTTGAGGGTGACTCTCCCGGTGTCTGCGATGTTGCAGAGGAAAGGACAGCCGCGGACTGTTTCCCCGTTGAATTTGATGTCTATATAATGTGGTCGTGCGTGCTCAGGAGTGAAAGATACTAAGCACCGGCCTCCGCCGACAACCTGGGAACACAAACATCGAATTATTTATTTATTTGGCATTGACTTTATAGAAAACAAGGTGGAAAGACAGCTCGGCTGTCTAAACTTAAATACAGTAAGGGACATTTTTTTTGTAATACGTTTTTTTTGCATTTTTGGACTAAGTAGAATCTACTTGCTTGCAATGCTTGCAGATCCTCCTGTGTGTCAGCCAGTAGGACCGTGTCATCGGCATACCGCAGGTTATTGATCAGCTGCCCGTTGACAACGATGCCTTTTTTTGCCTCATGAAGTGCTTGTGCCATTATCCTTTCAGAGTATAAGTTGAACAACGTAGGTGACAGTACGCATCCTTGTCTAACCCCTCTCCTGATGGGGATTTGTTTAGTTTCTGTGTTCTCCACAAATACATGCATACAGAAACAAATACATGCTGAAAGAGAGTAAGGTGAGGATCTATAAAACCTGCGTAAGACCGATCCTGACATACGGCACGGAAACAAGAGCCGACACCGCGAGAACAGAAAGCCTTCTTAGGACATCCGAAATGAAGGCCTAACACTTCGCGACAGAGTAAGAAACTCAGATACAAGAAAAATCTGCAATGTTGAAGATGTTGTGCGATGGGGAAGAGAAAGAAGACGTTTCTGGAGAGATCATGTGAGAAGAGCGAGTTCGGATCGAGTGGTGAGGGTGGCAGCGGACAGCAGCATAGGCGGGATCAGACCCCCAGGAAGACCACCTAAACGATGGAAGGATAGCTGGTCTTCCACCTCCCAGGAGCGACCCGAGAATGACAAGACCTAGTCCTAAAAGAAGAAGAAGAAGAAGAAGATTCTCCACAAGCACTGATGTAGTTTGCTTCCAATAGAGGTTTGCGATAATTCCGGTGTTCATATTGTCTATACCAACGTCAACATGATTAAAGTATAATAATGAATGATGCCAAAATTTTTTTCCGAGAATCCTCATTTTGCCATTGTAACTTTTACAATAGTTTAATATTCTAGGGTTAATGTAAACACGACCAGTTTCAAGAAATACAGATGTTCATAATCAACAGGTAAATATGCAAACTGGTAAAAACAATTTGTATTGATTAGAACATCTGTAGTTCTTGAAACTAGTCATGTTTACATAAGAAAACTCAAAAGTGGTGATATATAATAAATTTAATATTTCATTTTTTGTATTTTAACTAACAAGTTTTTTATTTTGAAATAAAACTGGTTTAAGTGATCACTTTATACAGAATGTTACACGTGTATAATGTGATCTTTTGCCTAAATGTACCTTATGCACCATTGGGTGCAGATAAGGGTCAGTAGGAGTTATTTATATAAAGGTGGGGACTGAACGGAGCATTTCGTCGTAACTTAACGTCGTAAAGTCGCTAGCGGCGAGTGCTCCGACTATGGATGGAACGCTCGGCTCGCTGTACTGACAATATGAATGCTCGGATCGTAAAGTGTTACGTTACGACCAAATGGCTGCGGTCAGTCCCCACCATAAGATATGACATGAAGATTTCAGCTAGTATTTGTTTTATTTTTTTTTTGTCCGCCTCCGTAGTGTAATGGTCAGCACCCTCGGCTACCGTTCTGGAGGTCCCGGGTTCGATTTCCAGGGGGGTTCAAATAAATATAGGTGATTTTTTCACTGTAATATTTATTCAATATTACCATGGACTGGGACCTGGAGCGGAGGGCTGATCACCTTTCCTTCATGTGTAAACGATCAAGATAACACTGCGTTTATATGACGCAGTGCCCTATGCACCATTGGGGTGCGGATAAGGGTTTTATTATTATTATTATTATTTGTTTTATAGTAAACTCAACCATAACTACCCTACGCATACGAACGTACGTGATACGCACGGTTTTTCTTCACCATTCTGCTCTAACCCGAATGACCTACGAGAAAATATATCTGTTCCAAAAATATTCAATGCGTACCGGATACACCGACAAATTTTCGTCAGGTTTCATACCTGACAATATTTTGTGACAAAAAACGTCGTGATTTCTTTGCTTGTTTATAAAAATATGCCTGAAAATAACCCGAAGGTAGGATGGTTAAAGATATTTTCAATTGAAGCGTAGATTATCAATCGTGCGTATACTTATGGCGAATGTTACACATGTCGCTCACTCCTTTCAAGAACGTCATAAATCAAAAATCGTCAATTTTCAGTTGTGCATGTTTTCGGAATACCCAGAAAATGTACTATATCCCAGCAAAAGCGGCATATTTTTAACTTAATATTTACCTGCTACAGGGCAGAAAGTGTTGTTTTTGCATTATGAAGAAAAGGTATTGTTTAATTCTTTTTTTAAATATAATACATATTTTTCAAATGGAGAAAAAACCTTCAGGTTTTACCTTAAAAGATCTGTTGCACAGTAAAAAGTTCAATAAGTGGCTTGATATTTATTTTTAATACATTGTATTATAAATTTAAACTTTAAAAACGTTCTCCTGAAAAATCAAGTTTTTTGATTTATGACGTTCTTGAAAGGAGTGAGCGATATGACGTTGTTGAAAGGAGTGAGCGATATGACGTTGTTGAAAGGAGTGAGCGATATGTTATGAATACTGTTGTATATTAAGAGAGAAAAGAGAAGAGAGTGTGTGCGTTTTTTGATTTATGACGTTCTTGAAAGGAGTGAACGATGTATGAAGTGATCAGAAATTACATCCTATGACAGTTTGGAAATCCTACTTATACCCAAACTTCCATATTCCTCTTTAATATTAAGATACCAATAAAAAGTTATAGTTTTTTTTGCAAAATTAGCGTTTTGAAACGTGATTGTTTTGTCAGGAAGTAGTCGGATGTCAGCAATATTGAGTTTTGAACATGTAAGTCTGTCAAGGTTCCGTTTGGTCACACCTCAGCAGTGCGGTGCGAAGCCATCAACGCCTTGTGAATGGGAATCGCTGACCCGGCAGCTGTACTGAATATTGACACCATAAATTGTAAAACAATTGAATTGATTTGAATGAGTGATGCAACTATTGCAAAACAATGAGTTTGGATAGATATTCAATTCAATTCGGAATTTAACACCATTTTAACAGTAGAAAGCAGAAAGTCTTAATGATTTCGACCAGCTAAAGTTATCGATAACTCTTATAATACCGTAGAACGGGGCTACTTGAACTTTGATGTGTTACTTGAGCCCAGTACAAAAAATTTTTAGACTGTGGTATCGATCGAAGTATCGTGACAATAAGTGTCACCTGTCAGGGAAACAATGAATCATGTCGATACGTTATTGTAGACCAAATACAGATTGTCCGCCTCCGTAGTGTAATAGTCAGCACGCTCGGCTACCGTTCTGGAGGTCCCGGGTTCGATTCCCAAGGGGAGTAAAATAAATATAAGTGATTTTTTCACTGTAATATTTATTTAATATTACCCTGGACTGGTACCTGAAGCGGAGGGCTGATCACCTTTCCTTCACGTGTAAACGATCAAGATAACACTGCGTTTATATGACGCAGTGCCCTATGCACCATTGGGTGCGGATAAGGGTTCAAAAAAAAAATACAGATTTATTTATTTTTTTGTACTGGGCTCAAGTAACACATCAAAGTTCAAGTAGCCCCGTTCTACAGTACTAAAGTTACGGAATTAAAATTCATTAACAGTATTTTATTTATTGTTTCGGCATTGATTTTGTGGTAAGACATGATGAAAATGTAAAAATAAAAACACTTGATTTATTACCACTTGAGTTTATTTTATGACGACTAGTTTCGGAAGCTAAGCTTCCATCTCCAAGTCTAAATGTAAACTCAGTTTAGGTGTTAAAAAAACAAGTGTTGTTCTATTTACAATTTCATAAATGATGATTTTTGTTGTTGAATTACCCAACATTCAAGCGACTCTGAAATCAAGCTACGGCTTACGCAACACCGCCTATCATGACCCTTCTCAGGCTTTAACTTATTAAGTTTCATAGCCTACGCCTACTCGTGAGTGGATTTACTCTTTATGTTTAAAGTTACTATGGTTTCATGTAATTCATGAGTGAAAATGACGATTCGATCCCGCAAGGTTAAGTTTGTTGGTCTGTCATGGCAACATTGACAACGTACCTGAACGTGATTGGGCACTTCCCCTTCGTTGATTGATATCTCCAGCTGTCCCTCTCCAGCCGCACTGGCATCGACTGAAACAAACAAAATGGATCAACATTAAAAATAAAAATAAATAGTACATAACCACTCACCGAGATTTTAGACTACAGGTTTCGAGACGTACCCGTCTCTCCATCGGGACAATCACTACAGCAGCATGTAAACAATACTACACGTCACTACCGTAGCGCTATTCACACACGTGATTCATACATAAAACATTAATCTAATGCTTCTTCTTCTTCTTCTTATTGTAAGCCTTGCGGCCTGTTTTTAAGAGGGATTAGCCTTCTGCTAAGTCGATTCCCAGCTATCAACCCATCTCTTTGGTGGTCTGCCCGCGAGTCGTCCACCATGGGATTGGCCGTACAGTGCGATGTGGGGGAGTCTGGATGGTTCCATTCTCCTCACATGCGCATACCATTGTCTCCTTCGTTGCCTTCCCCACCTAACGGCATCTTCGATCTCGCATATTTCTCTGATCCTGGCATTTCTTATTCTATCTCGAAGACTCTTGCCTGATATGCTTCTTAGTCTAATCTAATGCGTTTTTATTCATTGATTTGGCGTTTAATTTGTAGAACTCTATTTTAATTTATGTATTAATTTTTAAATCAAACACAGATTTTTTGAGTCTACTAAGTTGTATTTTATTAAAAAAAACACATAAAAATGAATATTGTGACGATTGTTTCGCCTAGTTATGGCATTTGAATGCGTTTTTGGTTGACTCGGGGACCAACATGCACCAAAGGGCAAGATCTTACATGCACTAAGGATGTTATTCAATATAGGTCGGTATTGGATAGGTTGAAAAGAGCGGGAAGGGTTGAAAATCTTCTACATCTCACCAATAGATGTCTCTAGTGAAAATTCTAATGATTCTTGTATTCTAATGTTTTAAAATTGGATCATATATATAGAATTTGGGAATTTTAAGAATTTGAGTAGTGTGGTTGTCAATCATGGGTAGAATTGGTGAATGTTACACGTGTGTAAAGTGATCAGTTAAACCAGCCTATGACGGTCATAAGCCCCGTAAATGCCCAGACTTCCATATTCTTCTTCACCTTTGTTGAGATGTCAAAAAATAATATAAACCTTTTAAATTATCCTGAACTTTGCTTTTAATTCCTTGCCTTCCTTAGTATATAATTTATCCCTTTCTTTCCATAGGGTTTTTGTGAACTACACGGAATTTTACTGTCCAGCACGTCAGTTAGCATATAAAACGGATGATTGGCTTGTGTTTCAGTCCATCTTTCTTCGGATCAGTGCTCTTGATCGGTGCGTGAACACGTTGCGCGTGAATTCGATACCGCTAAACAGTCGTAGACGCTTTTATTTTTAAAAAAAACTGGACTGCCAGACGGTAAAATTGTGTGTAGTGCACAAACGCTTTTAGTGTATAATTTACCTCTGAATTGGCACGGCTGTCCAACCACTCCGCTACTGACGTCGCTGACCTGAATGAGGCTGGAGTCGTACACCTTGGCTACCAGGGGTCCCGCGGTTAGCTTGTTCCCACCAATGGACACCTACAAAACATCGAAGCACTTCATTTCCATACTTAAAATATACACATATTAATTTGGCGTTCTATTCTCATGGTCCGCCTACATAGTGTAATGGTCAGCACGCTCGGCTACCGTTCTGGAGGTCCCGGGTTCGATTCCAAGGGGGGTCAAATAAATATGAGTGTTTTTTTTCACTGTGATATTTTTTCAATATTACCCTGGACTGGTACTTGAAGCGGAGGGTTGATCACCTTTCCTTCATGTGTAAACTATCAAGATAACACTGCGTTTATATGACGCAGTGCCCTATGCACCATTGGGGTTCGAATAAGGGTTTTATTTATTTTATTATTTATTCTCATGGTTAGCAACTGTCGTCAAGAAAAGGCGATTCAGTTGGCTAGGCCATGTACTCCGCATGCCTCCCGAGAGCCGCCATCAAGCTTGCCTCTTTTAAAAGGCATCAGGTTCCCGACCACTGCTGACAATTCGTCGGCAGTTCTGGTCAGAATTTCGGGACGCGGATCTGACTTGGGAGGATGCAAGGGAGCTGGCAGCCGACAGAAAGGTCTGGAGACAGTTTGTGTACTCCATATGCTCCACATATGGAGCGGATATGGTTTAATAATAATTCTCTCAGCCTACCGCTGTGAAAAAGTCGTGATGATTAAAACGCAAGTTAGTTTTATTATTTGAAATCCGGCTGTAAAGACCAATTCAATGAATGGTTGAAATATCGCTAACTCCTTTCAAGAACGTCATAAATCAAAAATCGTCAATTTTGAGTTGTGCATGTTTTCGGAATGCCCAGAAAATGTACTACATCCCAGCAAAAAAGCCATGTCATATAAACGCAGTGTTATCTTGATCGCTTACACATGAAGGAAAGGTGATCAGCCCTCCGCTTCAGGTACCAGCCCAGGGTAATATTGAATAAATATGACAGTGAAAAAATCACTTATATTTATTTTACCCCCCTTGGGAATCGAACCCGGGACCTCCAGAACGGTAGCCGAGCGTGCTGACCATTACACTACGGAGGCGGACAAACATCGGGTCTATCAGTACAATTTATATTTATTTTTATTCATCATTTTCTTGTACAAAATTCGCCTTCGTAAAAACGTTGTTTTCGTAAGTTGGTAACGAATGACGTCACAAAACGAATCCACACTACTACTATTACAGTTCTATGAAGCAGATACATAAAGAGATACGCCCCATAATGCGCCCGATGACGTAAAATTTGATGACGTATAGCGGTGTCCGTTTTTCGTTTTATTAAAATATCTAAAGTTTAAACTTTAATATCTCCCTTAGTTCTCTACAGATTTCAACAAGAATGCTACCGGTAGTCTTGTGATATTTTATATTAATTTATTAGCCAATATTCACACATCACGAGAAAGATCCATTCGTATTAACTCCTTATGTGACATTTAGTGCGTTTCGTAACATTATTATTTACGATTCTCATTGTCGTAAGAAGAATACATATAACGATGACGTTACATCATTTTGGTCTTTGGGTCTTTGGTCCGCTGCTGTGCTTTGTCCGCCTCCGTGGTGTAATGGTCAGCGTGTTTAGCTACCGTACTGGAGGTACCGGGTTCGATTACCAAGGGGGGGGGGTGAAAATAAATATTAGTGATTTAACACTGTATTTAATATTACCCTGGACTGGTTCCTGAAGCGCAAGAGTGATCACCTTGCCTTCATATAAGTATTGATCAAGATTTTGATTATTATATCGTCAATTTGATGCAGTGCCCTATGCACCATTGGGTGCGGATAAGGGTTATAAGTAAGCTGTGAAGGCACAGCATTCGTTAAGTCGCAACTTATTTTTCTCTAAATCCAGGTAACATTTTATGACATTGATTTTTTTACTTAAAACGCCGTTTTTGCATTGAAAAACTAAGTTTTTTCTTCAAAATAATTATATGATTTTCAAAAAAAAAAATAGCTGATTTGAATGGTGAGGAATTTAAAATATAAAAAAATGTATTTATAGTGTATTCTAAAAAAACGTCCATATTCTTCTTCATCTCGGCTGTCCAAACTTAAAACACAGTAAGGGACATTTTTTTGTAGTAGGTTTTTTGAAGAATCTACTTAGTCCAAAATTGCAAAAAAAAAAGTACTACAAAAAAAGTCCCTTGCTGTGTTTTGAGTTTGGACAGCCGATGTATGTTGAGATGTCAAAAAAATATAAAATAACACGTAGAGAAAACCCAGATTTGTGATCAAGTATTTGGACACACTCAAAATTCTGTGAATAATTGTGTTTACACCAATAAACTCAAAAATCATGAGAATGATCCATCGCGAAGATATTAATAATAAAACCCTTATCCGCACCCCAATGGTGCATAGGGCACTGTATCATATTAACGCAGTGTTATCTTGATCGTTTACACATGAAGGAAAGGTGAACAGCCCTCCGCTTTAGGTACCAGTCCATGGTAATATTGAATTAATATTACAGTGAAAAAATCACTTATATTTATTTTACCCCCCTTGGGAATCGAACCCGGGACCTCCAGAACGGTAGCCAAGCGTGCTGACCATTGCCAACTACGGAGGCGGACATAATATTGGTATTAGATAATATTGTTATGAGCAATTATGACTCGGGTCTTTGGATTTTTTTGAATACAGCGATTTAACCGCTGTTTTTTTTTTAAATATTTATATTTGATTGATGCCGGTGAATGGAGAGTGTAAAGCATTCTAACCTCAATGATGTGTGTGCCCACTTCCTCGGGCATGAATTCGATACGGAAGGCCCCGGACTGGCTGGCGACCTCAGATACTCTGGCCGGAACCAGCCTCTTGGAAGGAGCTATGACGGTCACACCGATCTACAGGAAAAAAACATATATTTAATATATAAATATATATATACATATGTCACTCACTCCTTTCAAAAACGTCATATATCAAAAATCGTCAATTTTCAGTTGTGCATGTTTTCCGAATGCCCAGAAAATGTACTTCATCCCAGCAAAAGCGGCATATTTTTAACTTAATATTTACCCGCTACAGGGCAGAAAGTGTTGTTTTTGCATTTTGAAGAAAAGGTTTTGTTCAATTATTGTTTTTAAATATACTAAATATTCCTAAAAAGATCTGTTGCGCAGTAAAAAGTTCAATTAGTGGCTTGATATTTATTTTTAATATATTTCATTTTAACACATTTATTATTTCATTATTCTGTCCGCCTCCGTAGTGTAATGGTCAGCACGCTCGGCTACCGTTCTGGAGGTCCCGGGTTCGATTCCAAAGGGGGGTAAAATAAATATAAGTGATTTTTTCACTGTCATATTTATTCAATATTACCCTAGACTGGTACCTGAAGCGGAAGGCTGATCACCTTTCCTTCATGTGTAAACGATCAAGATAACACTGCGTTTATATGACGCAGTGCCCTATGCACCATAGGGTGCGGATAAGGGTTTTATTTATTTATTATTTCATTATATTCTTAAACTTTAAAAACGATCTCCTGAAAAATCAAATGTTTTTGATATATGACGCTAGTGAAATGAGTGAGCGATATGTATTCATTCATACTTCCATATATATTTATTTAAGTGAGAAATTTATCATCTTTTTACATTCCTTTAAATATCAAGGTTAAAAAATGCCTTTCAACATTCGAAAATCGTGATCACAATCCCATACATACTTCAATGAAATGGTCAGCATTATTATCACGACTTGAAACAATATGTTACAAACGGTTTGTCGTGGGGCCACCAATGTCAGATATCGACGAATGTGTGAACAAGAAATTAGACACACTCAACCGGTCCAATTTGAATACGAAATTATATAACAATTTTAAAACTTAGAATGAAACTATTTTAAATTAAATTCAAGATGAATGTGCCGCAAAACGATGTATAGATAGATGATTTGATGGTGACATAAGGAAATAATGCAAAGCTTAGGAAAGAAACAGGTTTTATTTCCGCGTTTGTGGTATATTGCTTAAATGAGGAAATGTAGGAACGATTAAAGTCTATGTTGAGATGACAAAAAAAGTGTTTAAAAAAATCTAAATGCAGATGATTCATATTTGTGAACAAGTATTTGGACACATTAAAGTGTTGTAAGTAATTTAACTGGTCAAATTATAAGCTAATATAAATTGAAAATATTATTTTTTGATATCTCATCAAAGATGAAGAAGAATATGGAAGTCTGGGCATTTACGGGGCTTACGACCGTCATAGGCTGGTTTAAGTGATCACTTTACACACGTGTAACATTCACCAATTCTACCCATTATTGACAACCACACTACTCAAATTCTTGGAAGTTCTATATATATAAACCAATTTAGAAACCTTGTTCATGAATCACTAGAACTTCACTAGAGACATCTATTGGTGAGATGTAAAGAAGCTTTTTACTAAGCAGAAACTCTTATGTTGAATGTTACACGTGTGTAAAGTAATCACTTAAACCAGCCTATGACGGTCGTAAGCCCCGTAAATGCCCAGACTTCCATATTCTTCTTCATCTTTGATGAGATATCAAAAAATAATATGAAAATAACTCCTGTAATTGGAGATAATCCAGATTTTGTGAACAAGTATTTGGACACACTCAAAATGTTGTAAATTGAAAATCATGTTTTCAAGCGTCTCGCAAGTATGTAAAAATAATCCAGGATTCGGACCTCACATACAAATGGAAAGAGTCTCTGCTTAATAAAAGCTTTCCTCATTCAGACATAGATGGCTATTGTAAACTCGCACTTACAAGTTTGATCAGCAGTTAGAGAAATTTTACAAAAAAATAGTAGTGTGGTTGTCAATCATGGGTAGAATTGGTGAATGTTAAACGCGAGTAAAGTGATCACTTAACCAAGCCTATGACGGTCGTAAGCCCTGTAAATACCCAGACATCCAAATTGTTCTTCATCTATGTTGAGATGAATTCTTTCGTCTTACTCTAGATGTATTTCGAGGGAGATCTACGGCGATTGCCTGGTTCACAATATGATCAGGTTCTCTGCGTCCCATCTCAATAGCCTTTCCTTAACCTTACTATTGATTGATATTCTTCTTCTTCCTTTTTTCTAGATCCTAAGGATCTGTTTGTGCCTCCGCTTGTAGCTCTTGGGATGTTGACTCCCAGCTGTCTTTCCACCTTTTTGGAAGTCTGTCTGGGGGTCTGCGTCCTTCAGGGATTCCTTGAAGGGCGATGCGTGGAAGTCTGTCATCTGACATTCTGTTTACATGATCATTCTATCGCCTTCGTTGTCGTCCCCATCTCACGATATCCTCCGTCTTACACATCCTCCGGATGTCGGTATTTCTTACTCGGTCTCGCAATGTGTTTCCGGCTATGGATCGGAGAGTCTTCATTCATCTCGGAAGTTCGAAGGTGATATTTTGTTCTAGAAGTATCTCGGCTGTCCAAACTCTAAACACAGTAAGGGATATTTTTGTAGCACGTTTTTTTGCATTTTTGGACTAAGTAGATTTTACTTAGTCCAAAAATGCAAAAAAACGTACTACAAAAAAAAACCCCTGTGTTTTAAGTTTGGACAGCCGATCTGCTCTTGCCTCAATCCCATAAGTGGCTATTGGTCGAACACATGTTTTGTATATTTTCATTTTTCTTTATTTCTCGTTTGATTGATATTGTCTGTATAAAGCGTCCGTATAATCATTACAATAACCAAACGCTAGGGGAGCGAGAGATGTCCCCTGCGGTACACCACTAGTGACTGGCGACTACTGACCTCTCCCTTCGTGAAGGTGCCGCTGCCCGGAGCCGCGAGCACCTCGAAGACCGCCGGCTCCCGGGCGGGCACCAGGCGGGTGCCCTCGCCCACCACGGCGCCGCCCCCGCCCGCGCCCCCTCCGCCGCCGCCCGACATCACCTGGACCTCCCAAGGGGAACCTGGAACGAGAAATGAGAAAAACGTCAAGGTTAAATAATACACAGTGAAACCCTTACTTTACGTCTTAATGTACGAAATCCTTTTTTACGAAAACTTAAATGGAGGGAAAATGTATGATAAAACATGCGGTATTGAATGGAAACATTTTAATTTAATTTATTTTTTGTGTAAATCATGCAGATGAGTTTTTTGGCATACAAAAACCTAAATAGAGGGAAAATGTAAATGGGGGGGTATTGCAAAAAAGCCTGTTTTTTTTTCGTGAAAATCATCAATATGTATTTTCTTTGTATACAAAAACCTAAATGTTAATTATTGGGGTATTAATTTTTTTTTTGAAAATCTATACATGAGGTTTTTTGCATACAAAAACCTAAATGGAGGGGTATTGAAAAAAACATGTATTTTTTATTTTATTGTAATAACTCGACGAATAAAACAAACAATAAAACATAAAAACTGCACGTAAATGATGATCGCGAATAATGTAAAAAAATAAGCGATACAGATCGAGTCAAAAATGGAATGACAGGATATTTTCGACGTAAACTGTGGGAAAAAAACGTAAATGCGGGTAATAAATGTACCAAAGTATATGGGGACTGAAACAATTACAGTATCTACTCAATGAATTAGGGCCACGCAGAATTTCACGCAATTTCTCAATTCAAACAGGAATAACTCAGAGAAAACCTTGAATAAAACAAAATTGAATTTTATTTACACATGAAAACTTTATTACGCTTAAATTATGCATATATTTTCATATAAATATAGTTAGTATTTAGTATTTCCACCTTTGGCAGAAATAACTGCCTCAATTCTTTTTGGCATACTTAAAATGCACTGTTTTATCATGTTTTTTATTTCTTCGTCTTCTGACCAAATTTTTTGAATATTTTTTTTTAGATAGTCTACTGTCGGATTTGGAAATGAGTATACCTTATTTTTAACATGCTCCATACGTTTTCTATAGGATTAAGGTCCGGAGAATTTCCAGGCCAGGGGAGCAAGGGCAGATTTTTGTTAGACAAAATTTTTATTATTGATTTAGCCCGGTGGCAAGGTGCCCCATCCTGCATGAAGGTGTATGGACCTTCTGTTGGGTCGAGTGTATGGTAGAAGGGCAATAAAATTCGTTCGAGGACCTGCTTATAGGAATTTCGGTTCATTGTTCCTTCCACGAAAAACAACGGCCCAGGTAAATTGTTAATAATACATGACCATATCATTGTTGCAGGGGGGTGTTTGATAACTTTTACCACACAGGCCTCATTGTAACGTTCCATTGGTGTTCTCCTGACGAATCGACGGCTCTCTGTCGCGGCTTCTAACTGGCACTCATCACTAAAGATGACCTGAAAAATAATGAAAATTTAAGTTTAATTCAAATATATAAGTTTATTTACTAAAATGATATGTTGAAAATTCAATTTAAATAAATACCTTTTTCCAATCATCTACCGAGTAATTTCGATGTAGCCTGGCCCATTTTAATCGATCCGCTTTCATTCATGGTGTCAATTTTGGTACTTTTACAGGGCGCCTGCATTTTAGATTTACTTCGTAAAGACGTCGCCTCAGTGTTGATACCGATATATTTATACCCTCTTCTTCCAATTTTATTTTTAATGTTTTTGCTGATGCACTACGGTTTTCTAAGGCACTTTGAACGATTTTTCGATCAGTCCTCGGTGTTGTTTTTCTAATCCTACGACAGTTCTTTCGCCGATTGCTGGTGGCGGGTGACTGATTTTTTATTGATTTTGAAATTCGGTCCACTGTTTGACGAGAAACGTTTTCTTTTTTTGAAATTTCTCTATTAGATAGTATTCCTAATTTCAGTATCACTATAACACTAGACTTTTTTTCCTCAGAAATGTCTTTACTTTTTCCCATTTTGTCCTTTTCAAAAAAAACACTTGTGTTTACAAAAAAAAATTATACTTTATGAACTAAAATTAAAAATTAAGTTTTTTTCACAAGACACGATAACTATATAACCTCTCTGAACAAAACAACAACCAGAACTCAAGAAACTTCACTAATAAATGAGATAGGACTATTTTTTGAACTTTCAACTATCTGTCTACCTGTGCTAATTAGGGACCTTTCTCAGAAAAAGGGTTTGAAATTTTGTAAAGGCTTAAATAATCCAGGTATATTTAACATATTATTGAAGGTAATATACATGATATTAGATGTCAATAGAAAACTTAAAGTATTTATGTAAAATAAATATAATAATCCAAAAGATTTCAGAGTATTCAAAAAAATAATGGGTGGCCCTAATTCATTGAGTAGATACTGTACACGCAATTGGCGGGAAAGTGCGGCGACGTAAAATCCGGGTTTCACTGTAAGTTTTCATCACAAATATATAAATATATTTGTGATGACAAATTACTTGCTTAAATATTTTTTAATTTTGCTAAATGTCTCTAGTTAAGAAATACTTAAACCAATATTGACTAAACCAATCAGCTAAAGGTGACAATAACGTGGCTATTTCCCTATCTTTACACAATTGTACAAACAAATCGATTAGATTAACGATTTTTTAAATATGAATGTTATGGAAGTACGTAGAATATAATAGGAGAGAGTAATATCGTGACAAAATACCATTACAGGAGGTATCTACATTATAAATGAAAGCAATACCGATTACTGTCAATGCTAAATTTCATTTAAAATTCATGGTGGGGTTTTTGTATTAACCATGCGTTCATGTCACCGATTTTCAAATCCAGTATGGCAATGTATGAGATATGACTAATAAGTAACTGTTTCTATTTCGGTTACCCAATCGCTAGTGAACTCGATCACGCTAAACTGTCGTAGTCGCTTTATTTGAAAAAACCGGACTGCCAGACGGTAAAATTCCGTGCAGTGCACAAGCGCTCTAAGGGCGTTTGTGTACTACACGGAATTTTACCGTCCGGCACTTCAGTTAGCATTTAAAACGGATGATTGGTACAAGCCTTTGTCCATCTTTCTTCGGATCGGTGCGTGAACACGTTGCGCGTAAATTCGGGTCGCTAAACTGTCGTAGTCGCTTTGATTTTTCAAAACCGGACCAGCGGACGGTAAAATTCGTTACTTTTTCTCCGTTTATACTCCTTTCCAGCTTAAGTTTTTCCAATAAAATTCAACAGGTGTCACTATAAACCTTAAATATCGCTTACTGTAGATATTATAATGAATGTCTTTAGATTTTCTTGGACTGTAACGTATCTGTATACAGTATTTTGACTGAAATAGGTACCTCCCTTTAGCGCCAGTACATCGTGGTGAATCTGCCACCAACCAAATATGATAGTACCTACTCTGATCTGAATGGCGTGAGAATGCTGAACCGTGGCTGCCAAGGTTAATCATTAGGCAGTGAAAGTGGTGCTGCGCCGCGAGTTTGTTGACACGCGTCGTGACGTCATCACTCGCTACAGATAACCATGGTCGAAATGTACCCCGACTGGTCGCGCAAAATGCAACCTCCTAGCCCAGGGATGGCTAACTTTTTTTGAGCCTGGGTGCCATTTTTTTAATAGTAATAATATAGTGTGCCATATGCCATGTAAATAAAAATGCATCAAATGTTTGCGGGTTTTTAATATAAACAAAGCATTAATACGCAGAAAAAAATAAATTAATCACTTCTCTCGGAAAAAGTGGGTCAAATCGTTTACACATGAAGGAAAGGTGATCAGCCCTCCGCTTCAAGTACCAGTCTAGGGTAATATTTAATAAATATTACAGTGAAAAAATCACTCATATTTATTCTTACTCCCCCTGGGAATCGAACCCGGGTCCTCCAGAGCGGTAGCCGAGCGTGCTGACCATTACACTACGGAGGCGGACGAATATATATATATATATATATATATATATATATATATATATATATATATATATATATATATATATATATATATATATTAATTGTACAAGCAGTAGTACTTTCGTCTGTAAGTCTACTCATTATGTCTAATTTAAAAAAGCACATTGAAAAAAATAACGGTACAGAGGAATAAGTCGACGAAAAACTTGTTAAAATGGCCACTTTTTGAATTTTTTTGGATGATCACTTTTATTTTTATCTCTTTATTCGCGTGACATAGGTTCGCCATTTCTGTCCTAGCCTATGGGTCGGCAAAGTATGGCTCAGGAGCCGCGTGCCTTTGACCTTTTAAGCGCGGCTCCGGTACAAATATCCGCGCGAAGGCTCTTCGACTCGACGCATTCATGCGAACAATCTTTTCGAAGCATGAAACTCATTCAAATCAAGCTCAGAAATCGTCTTAAAGACGAGAACCTGGAAACATGCTAAAATAACGACATGCAAACATGACTTGATCACACTTTCAAGGGAGATGCAAGGGCATTCTTCGCAGCGTTCTTATGGATACCTTACTTTCTAAAGATTTTAAATCGATTAATAAAAAATTGTCCGCCTCCGTAGTGTAATGGTCAGCACGCTCGGCTTCCGTTCTGGAGGTCCCGGGTTCGATTCCCAAGGAGGTTAAAATAAATATAAGTGATTTTTTCACTGTCATATTTATTCAATATTACCCTGGACTGGTACCTGAAGCGGAGGGCTGATCACCTTTCCTTCATGTGTAAACGATTGATCTTGAGATAACACTGCGTTTATATGACGCAGTGCCCTATGCACCATTGGGGTGCGGATAAGGGTTTTATTATTTATTATTATTAATAAAAAATTCTCAATATTATTAATATTTAAAGCATTTACTTTGTGATAAGTCATTTTTACTAACTATTTTTTTTTTTACAAAAATGTTAATAATATTAGTATATAACCACTCACCGAGATTTTATGTCTACCGGTTTGGAGACGTACCCGTCTCTTCGTCAGGACAATCACTACCACAGCATGCAAACAATACCACCCTTCACCACCGTAGCACCATTTACATACTTAAAACTACACAAAATGTGATCTCGGTGAGTGGTTATATACTAATATTATTAACATTTTTGTAACAAAAATAAGATTAATAAAATCTTATTTTTTGACATATAATGACAGAGATGAAGAAGAATATGGAAGTCTGGGCATTTACGGGACTGACGACCGTCATGGGCTGGTTTAAGTGGTCTCTTTACACACGTGTAACATTCACCAATTTTACCCATTACTGACAACCACACTACTCAAATTCTTGGAAGTTCTACATATATGACATTATTATTGAATCACTATAATTGGTCCGCCGTCCGCCTCCGTAGTGTAATGGTCAGCATGCTCGGCTGCCGTTCTGGAGGTCCCGGGTTCGATTCCCAGGGGGGTTTAATAAATATAAGTGATTTTTTCACTCTAATATTTATTCAATATTACACTGGACTGGTACCTGAAGTGGAGGGCTGATCACCTTTCCTTCATGTGTAATCGATCGAGATAACACTGCGTTTATATGAAGCAGTACCCTATGCACCATTGGGGTGCGGTAAGGGATTATTATTATTTTTATTATAATTGGAGATAATTCAGATTTGTGAACAGGTATTTGGACACACTCAAAATGTTGTAGATGAATAAAATCCCTATTTAGTGTGAAATCATGTTTTATTGAGTGTAATCGTAATTTAGTAAGTGATCACTTAAACCAGCCTATGACGGTCGTAAGCCCCGTAAATACCCAGACTTCCATATTCTTCTTCATCTTTGATGAGATGTCAAAAAATAATATAAATATTTTATTATCCATTACTTCGTCTTCTAAAATATTTTATTATCCATTACTATTTTATTATACATTATTATACATAATTATTATTTTGCACAACTGAAAAGTGACGATTTTTTATTTATGACGTTCTTGAAAGGAGTGAGCGAAATGCGGATATAAAACCAGCGAGTACCAACAAATTTGTATGTGGTTTTAATTATTTCTATGTTTTTTACGCAAAGTGGGCAGAAGATTACTACCTACCTTAGATAATCCAAAATTACTAGATAATTGCTAAGCAGACATGGTATGCGAGTCCTTGATACCACGCATTCGTACAACGCACGCTGATATATTTTTTCACAATATTTCAATTGTGTCCAAATCTTTGTTCAAATTTTTTATTTTTAATTCAAGTTTGACTTGGTTAATACCACTTTTTCTTTATTTCTACTGTGACACGTGTTTCGATGCATTCCGCATCATTTTCAAACACCGTATGTGATGTTAAGTCTAAATTAAGACCCTACATAAGTATTTAATTTTCTTCAAACCCAGGTAACATTTCGCTCACTCCTTTCAAGAACGTCATAAATCAAAAAACTTGATTTTTCAGGAGAACGTTTTTAAAGTTTTAAAGTACAACACAATGTTTAAAAAATAAATGTCAAGCCACTTTTAACGTTTCACTGTGCAGCAGATCTTTTTAGGTAAAACCTTCAGGTTTTTTCTCCATTTCAAAAATATTAAGTATATTTAAAAAAATAATAAAACAATACCTTTTCTTCAAAATGCAAAAACAACATTTTCTGCCCTGTAGCGGGTAAATATTAAGTTAAAAATATGCCTCTTTTGCTGAGATATAGTACATTTTCTGGGCATTCCGAAAACACGCACAACTGAAAATTGACGAATTTTGATTTATGACGTTCTTGAAAGGAGTGAGCGATTTGACTTAATGAAAATTTTTCTTGAAAAATCGTTTTCGTGTTGAAAATAAAAGAGTTATTGAAGGATAATGAGTTTAAAAAAATATTAAAAACATATTACCAATGTCTATTCTGAAAATCAAAAAAAAAATCCTATATGAGTACTTACTTATATTTTTTTAATCGGGCGTGTAATGACGAACGGATGCTAGCGTTACCGAACGCTGAATAAGATCTGTGATTGCGAGTATGGCCTTAAATCAATATCGGGAATATGAATTATGTATATGAAATAATAATTTTTCAAAGTATAATTAAAATGTAACTTTGTTTTAAAATCACTGTAAGTATTTCATTATAAATATAAAAAAACTAACTAACCATCACGCCGCTTCCCCGCAGGGGTAGGCAGAGAGAATCGAACGCCACACCACTCTGTCTTTGCAAACATTCTTTGCCTCTTCTACATTCATGCATCTCCTCATACATACCCGACAATTATTACGACTCCTGACCCGGCCGCTTTCAAGTATTTGACATACCTAATTGTGCCAAGTTTTCCTCGGTCGTCCTCTGCTTCTTTTTCCAACTACATTCGCTCCATAAATTTGTTTAACCGTTCTTTCTTCACTCATACGCTCCACATGTCCAAACCATCTCAACGCACCTTTCTTAATTTTATCGATAATGCTTATCTCAGCCTTACATTCTTTCCTTATTTCATCATTCGAACATCTATCAATTATCGTTTTGCCACACATTCGTCTGAGGGATCGCATTTCGACTGCATTCAGTCTGCTTTCATCCTTCTTTTGCCAACTCCATGCTTCAAAATAAATATAAATATATTATAGTGATTTTAAAACAAAGTTACATTTTAATAATAAATATTCCGAAAAAAAAAACATAAATCATGAGTAAGAGCCTCCAATACAACCCGACATCTTAAAAAAGCTGGGCGTTTTTAAATGAGGAAACACATATTTCCTTGTTTTAAGAAGGTGTTAATTTTCGAAATCGCTCACTTCTGTTGACAAAGTTGCATGGAAAAGTTTCATACAACTTTCTAAGTACGTACATTACTGTATGTCTGAGGAAAGCACTTACCGGCTATGTGAGAGGAATCAAATAATAGGTACGATTGTGATGCCTTTCTAGCAAATTTTCTGCTATGGTATTCTACACATAACTGAATGATAATAAAAAATAATCATCATTAATTGATTCGGTCACTTTTTCTGTAATATCTATCCATTTTATACTATTCTTTCTTCACTCATTCGATTCAAATGCACACATTACATGTCTCTCACTCCTTTCAAGAACGTCATAAATCAAAAATCGTCAATTTTCAATTGTGCATGTTTTCGAAATGCCCAGAAAATGTACTATATCCCAGCAAATGCGGCATATTTTTAACTTAATATTTACCGGCTACAGGCAGAAAATGTTGTTTTTGCATTTTGAAGAAAAGGTATTGTGTAATTATTTTTTTAAATTTACTTAATATTTTTCCAATGGAGAAAAAACCTTCAGGTTTTACCTAAAAAGATCTGTTGCGCAGCAAAAAGTTCAATAAGTGGCTTGATATTTATTTTTAATACATTGTAATATATTTATAAACTTTAAAAACGTTCTCCTGAAAAATCAAGTTTTTTGATTTATGACGTTCTTGAAATGAGTGAGCGATGTGTCAATAACACATCTGCGGGAAGGGTACTTTTACCCTTTCACTCGACTGGTGGTGTTCGGCGGGAAGGGTAATTTTACCTTTCCATTCGACTCATCGTAAATTGCGTGTAAGTTATTTTTACGCATGACTTTTGCGGTATCTTTTGATCTCATATCGATGTATACAGTATGGTCAAATGTAATCACTTCTTTTCAGAGATATTTATCTCTATTATGTGCCCGCAGATAACATAATAATCAAGCGTGTATAATTTCACAATGCTTGTGGGCAGGGATTTTTTAAAAACAAATAATGAGCCTAAGTGGGTCATTATTAGAAAAAGTCGAGGCTTTTTTTTTGAAAACATAGATGTCCGGAACTCACTTCATGAAAAAATACAAATATATATCCGTACAAAAGGTGCTGGAACGCCGTTACACCGGGTTGGGGCGTTTGAGCACTACACGGAATTTTACCGTCCGGCAGTCTGGTTTTGAAAAATAAAAGCGACTACGACAGTTTAGCCCTTAAGCGCCCTTGAGGTAGTATTTTACGAAAATGGCGCTATATTAGTTATAATATAAGTTACGATAAGCGTGATCGAATTTACGCGCAACGTGTTCACGCACCGATCAAGAGCACCGATTCGAAGAAAGACGGCCAAAAGCATAACCCAATCCAAGCCAATTATCCGTTTTATCATGCTAACCGGACTGCCGGACAGTAAAATCCCGTGTAGTGTACAAACGCCCTTACAAGCAAAAAAGTCCCGCTTCTGGGTATAAAATATGTTAGCACCAATTCATAAGTCCGCCTTCTGTCGTGAGCAATGTATTGCGTGTGTTGCCGTTACGCTCAACAGATGACGCTGCCATTATAATAAAATTAAACAATTATTTATTTTAAAAGCTATGTAAGTTCAATCGAAAATTCCGAAGATGATGATTGGTTAATGACACCAGCGATGTGTTATAACGGCTCCGTGATATCGGTCAATGGCGGTGCCATTTGCGGTAATGAGGATTCGCCTCAGCGCGCTTTGACGACCACTTACACCCAGTTTACATGCGCAAGTACACTGGGTTTAGGTAATGAGGGCCGCCGTCGGCCCATATTCGTAGAAATGGTCTTTCTCTTATTGGAAAGTGCTCGTAATATATTTTTTTGTGTAAAATCCGACTCTATATCGAGGTTTATAGTAATAACTTAAAATTCCACGACCATACTCTGCGGTTTATTCATACAATTGAACGTACATGGTAAATATATATATATATATATATATATATATATATATATATATATATATATATATATATATATATATATATATATATATATATATATATATATATATATATATATGTATATGTTTGTATGTACGGATGTTAGAGGTCAAAATAAAATATGGAACACAGGCAAAATAAAGGAATGGGTTCAAGAGTTAATTTTATGAAAATTGTAAAATGTTTATATTTTTAATTTTTTCTCTTTTTTGTGTCTATATTAGTTTAAAATCGTTAAAAATAATAAAAAAATGTATTAAAAAAGAACTCCACCGACAAGATACACAAGGTGGCTTGGTGGTCTCTGCAAAAAAAGTTCTAAATATGTATAAATTGTGATTTAAATAAATGTAAAAAAAAATAATAGAAATGTGTATGTATATGTATGTGTATGTATATATATTTATAAATATTTTCTTATTTTTTAATCTTCTTACGTAGAAAAAAAATCTTTTAACCACTCTCATTAATTCCTCTCCCTTCCTTTTCCTTCCTGCAAATTCTATTTACTATACCATACCCTTACCCTTTTACTCCCTTCCTCACACACACACACACACACACTCTTTTTTTACATTTTTTTTATCTCTTCAATTGTTATTATAACATAAATGTGGAATTGTTTAATTGGCTTTATTTATGTCAACGTAACTATTTTTTATTATATACTTTTTTAAATGTAAATCTGTACAATTCCCGACCAAATAAAATGAAATCAATTTCAAATACTTGAAAGTGGAGAGTTCAAGAGTCGGAATAATCGGCGGGCATGTATGAGGAGATGCATGGATGTGGAAGAGGCGAAGATTGTTTGCAATGACATATTGGTGTGGCTTTCTATACTCTCTACCTACCCCGACTGATTAGTTACCGTTTTTTTCTCAGAAACGTGCGCTTTCTATTGTCCTTCTTTTCAATTTAACCAGACTGAGTCATAGCAACGCGTGGTCGGGTACAGCTTGTATACAAAAAAAAACACAATTCAAGCATCTTACTAAATCACGCTAAGATAGTCAGAAATGAAGACTCTACGGAGCATATCTGGCAAGAGTCTTCGAGATAGAATCAGAAATGCCAGGATCAGGGAAATATGCGAGATGGAAGATGTCGTTAGGTGGGGAAGGCAACGAAGGAGACAATGGTATGCGCGTGTGAGGATCCATCCAGACTCCCCCACAAGGTAGACGACTCCCGGGCAGACCAGCAAAGGGATGAATGACAGCTGGGAATCGACATCGCAAGAGGCTAAATCCTTCTTAAAAACAGGCCACAAAGCCTACACCAAAAAGTAGAATTAGAGACCAAATTGGTTATATTAAAACATTTCGCTATGGGAGTGTTGAAATGGAAGACTGCATATCTCATACATAATGCATTTCATAAATTCATCTCATCTGGACCTGAGCGGCGTACAGTAAATAAATGAAAGCAATTTCCGTAATTATTGTAATTGACTGTGAGATATTTACTTTTAATTACTGTCTCGTTAACAAAATGCTTCAAACGCCATTAAAACTGCAAAAGAAATCGCTAGTTTCTCCTTTAATATGACAACTATGTATTTAAGAAAAAATCGGCAGATAGCATTAGTGGTTTATATGTTATCCTTAACATTCAATAAATACTTTTCTTTCAAAACCATATAATTACTTCGAAGAAAAACTTATTTTTTCAATCCAAAAACGGTGTTTTAAGAAAATAAAAATAAAATTTCGTAAAATTTTACCTGGATTTAGAGAAAATTAAGATGCGACTAAACGAATGCTGGGCCTTAATCAATGAATCTATATTGGGGAAAAAATCATCTGCATCCCATATATGAAAACGTGTAAAAAAATAAACACCGTATGTAAAAACCACACCGCGGTAATTTCTCAGCGAGTCATTCGTGATTCGGTAGTCTTATAGATAAAATTTGGGTCGAAACGACCCACGAATAAACGATTATAGTGAAAAAACGCATTGTTTATTTTTCAAATACTAAGTGCTAAGAAAACGGCATCGGTTGTACTGAATGATGTTGATTTAAAGCAGAGGCTGCCAACCTCATAACAGTAGTGGTCGCATTAGTGTGAAAAATGTCGCTCACTCCTTTCAACAACGTCATATATCAAAAATCGTCAATTTTCACTTGTGCATGTTTTCGGAATGCCCAAAACTACTATGTACTATAGTACATAGTAATATACAATAGTATAGTACTATATATATTTATATATATATATATATATATATATATATATATATATATATATATATATATATATATATATATATATATATATATATATATATATATATATATATATATAGGTGTATGTATTATTTGTAACATTTAGTACATTGTAAGTCGTTTTATATATTTTTAGAAGCAATTACAACTGTGTAAAAAATACAATATAATGAAATGTGAATGACGATAAAAATTACTTCTTTGCAAAGGATGTAAGTAAAAAAAAAGGGAAGATAACAAAGGGAAGAGGAAGACTGTTACGAAAACAGATGGCGCTGACATTGCGGTAAAAACGTGTTTACTCGCAAGGTTGGGAACCCCCAACCTAACCCATTAAAAGACTCACGAATCCATATATTACGGAAATGGAATCCATTAAAGCAGCCACAGACTACCATACTTTATCTCGAAAATTGTAAAGCAAAGCAACGCATTGTTGAGTTTCTCGTATTATGCACTGATCCAATCGTGATGATCGTAAATTAATTTCATTGTGTTATTCAATCATACTGAAACGGTATCCAGTATCCAGGGGCGTGCATTCCATATAGGCAGAAAAACAGTGCCTGCCCTAACTTACCCGCTTGACATATAAAAACGCAACCAGTATACGGCTGTCCAAACTCAAAACACAGTAAGGGACATTTTTTGTAGTACGTTTTTTTGCATTTTTACATTCTACTTAGTCCAAAAATGCAAAAAAAACGTACTACAAAAAAATGTCCCTTACTGTGTTTTAAGTTTTGACAGCCATATACTGGTCACCACATAAGAATGCCAAACTAATACTTATGATTGTGTCCAAATACTTGTTCACAAATCTGGATTATCTCCAATTACAGGAGTTATTTTCATATTATTTTTTGACATGTCATCAAAGATGAAGAAGAATATGGAAGTCTGGGCATTTAGGGGACTGACGACCGTTATAGGCTGGTTTAAGTGATTTATTTACACACGTGTAACATTCACCAATTTTACCCATTATTGACAACCATTCAAATTCTTAGAAGTTCTATATATGAACCAATTTAGAAACCTTGTTCTTTAATCACTAGAACTTCACTAGAGACATCTATTGGTGAGATGTAAAATCACAATACTATTAAAATCTTATTAAAATCTGTAGAGAACTAAGGGAGATATTAAGGATTAAACTTTAGATATTTGAATAAAACGAAAAACGTGAGTTCGCATACGTCATCATTTTCCGTCATCGAACGTTTTAAGACGTCATATGGTTTATAGATGTGTAATAGTAGTAGTGTGGATTGTTTGTTTACCACTACACCACCATTTGTGTTATACAAATATGAGGGGCGGGGTGGGAGAGTGGACCATAGACATCAACAAATAGAGACGCCAATAATTTAGCAATGTTACCAATATTCAAGTAAGTCCATCGTTTCTGTGGCGTCATTCATTACCAACTTACGAAAACAACGTATTTACGAAGGCGAATTTTCCAAAAGAAAATGATGAACGAAAATATTGATTTTATAGGGTGTTATAAACACTTCACGAGTCTAACACAATCCTTTATAGGTTGAGTATGTTAAATTCGATATTCCTCCCGTCTGACAAAGATCCATTCTCTGTGTACGCCACTGCCAGTACTCATTCTAACAAAATGGCCATTAAAATTTACGAGTGTATTTTTTCGTAAAAAGGTTATCAAAATTTATGAACAGCAATTAAAATATTAATTTGACTAGATTTTAAAGCAGCGATCATTTTTTCTTTTGTGTAAATTTAAAATAACGATAGTGTGATCTGGGTGAGGTATTGTGTCAGATATAAAAATTAAACACTTGTATAAGACCGAGAAAAGGAAAGTTTCGAGAACTAAGATGTTCTTATCAACAGGTGAAAATACAAACTTTGAACGTTTGAATTCATACAGTTAGAAATTTTGCTTGTCTTTTTTTATAAATTGTAATATTAACTACTGGAAAAATACTTTTGTTAAGAATTTAAGCCTTACTCAAAATAATAATAAATTCAATAAGTGTCCGGCTGCGCTGAGAGCTGGACGCCATTTCACGCCCATTTTTAAAGGATATTCATTGCATGTCTGTTTTTTTGGATGAATTTCTTACCTTTGTATAAATATTTTTTTTTAAACCATACGTTTATTTGGAAATAACTTTTTTTCAAAAAAAACATTTTTTTTCAATCCAAAAAAAATTTAACAAAACATTTCAAATAACGTTAAATGTTACCTGAGTTTAAAGAAAATTAAACTGAGATTCAACAGATCTTTTTAGGTAAAACCTGAATGTTTTTTCTCCATTTGAAAAATATTTAGATAGTATATTAAAAAAAAATAATTAAACAATACATTTTCTTCAAAATGCAAAAACAACACTTTCTGCCCTGTAGCGGGTAAATATTAAGTTAAAAATATGCCGCTTTTGCTGGGATATAGTACATTTTCTGGGCATTCCAAAAACATGCACAACTGAAAATTGAAGATTTTCGATATATGACGTTGTTGAAAGTAGTGGGCGATGTGTTTCGAAACGTTCCGCATCATTTTCAACCACATTTTGAAACATTCGGTGTTTGAAAATGATGAGGAAGGCATCGAAACACGTGACATGATAGATTTTGATAAACAGTGGTGTTCACCAAGTGAAACTTGAATAAAAAATGCCAATTTTCAACACTGGTGAAAAAAGTGAATGTAGCGTGTACGATTGTTTATTGAAATCATTGAAAGAACGCATGATGATTGATCGTCGATAAAAGAAAATTGTAATAACTATTCGGATTTGATTTGATTCGGATATTGTAGAAAAAGTAAATCGGTAGTGAGAAATTTCTAATAAAAAGAAATTTTGTCCATTTATAGACAATTGTGCTGGCTTTATCACGTCGATAGGATCGATCGATTTAAGAAAGCGAAAACGCTCGATAATCACAAGACAATCGGTAAAAGTCTTATTGAAATCTGTATAGAAGTAAGGGAGATATGAAGATGTAAACCAGTGCTCTGCGACCTTTTCTCACCGACGACACAGTAAAATTCTTCCTAGTATTCAGCGGCACACCAAAAGCTAAATATATAGACCATTGAAAAATTATTTAATTGTAGTAATTATTCCGTAGTTTAATGGTCAGCACGCTCAGCTACCATTCTGGAGGTCCCGGGTTCGATTTCCTGAGGGGGGGGGGGTTAATAAATATAAATTATTTTTTCAGTCTTATATTTATTTAATACTACCCTGGCCTGGTACCCGAAGCGGAGGGCTAATCACCTTTCTTTTATGTGTTAACTATCAAGATAACACTGCGTTTATACCATGCAGTGCCCTATGCACCATTGGGTTGCGGATAAGGGTTGAGGTAGAGAAGAATTACTATATCCTACGTTTTGAAAAATAGACAATATTAAGAAAAATATTTTGTCATCGTGTATTAAATACAAAATGAAAAATTGTAAAATGTCATTGAATTTGATCGCGGCACACCTGTATCTGGCTCACGGCACACCACTGCGCTACGGCACACCGGTTGCGGAGCACTGATGTAAACTTTAGATATTTGAATGAAACGAAAAACGGACACGGCTATACGTCATCAAATTTTACGTCATCGGGCGCGTTATGGGGCGTATCCCTTTATGTATCTGCTTTATAGAGTTGTAATAGTAGTAGTGTGGATTCGTTTCTGTGACGTCATTCGTTACCAACATATGAAAACAAAGTTTTTACGTAAGCGAATTTTGCAAAATAAAATGATGAATGAAAATATTGATTATATCGGTTGTTATAAACACAAAACGAGTCTTACACAATCCTTTATAGGTTGATTATATTACAACATTTTGAGTGTGTCCAAATACTTGTTCACAAAATCTGGATTATCTCCAATTACAGGAGTTATTTTCATATTATTTTTTGACATCTCATCAAAGATGAAGAAGAATATGGAAGTCTGGGCATTTACGGGGCTTACGACCGTCATAGGCTGGTTTGAGTGATCACTTTACACACGTGTAACATTCACCAATTCTACCCATTATTGACAACCACACCACTCAAATTCTTGGAAGTTCTATATATGAACCAATTTAGAAACCTTGTTCATGAATCACTAAAACTTCACTAGAGACATCTATTGGTGAGATGTATATAATGTATAGATGTATAGATTATATTAAATTAGACATTCCTCCCGAGTGATAATTCATTATTACCCCAACATTAGACGGTGGATGGAGGCTGTTTTGGCATACGAATCAAGTTGTTTCGATAGTATAATTAAAATTCCAAGTAATATAACTCGTTTGGTGGAACCCGATATGGCCGGCCTTCCACGATACTCGAATGTGCTCGGGCGTTATTAGATGTTCCAACATCTGAATCTAACAAGTTGTGTAGGATTAGCTGGCGAACATGTTGGGCGATGTTGAACATAGATGGGTGTACTAACCAGTTTCAACATTTTAAATGCATAAAAATGTTTAAATATCTACTGTATATTATTTTTGACATCTCATCAAAGATGAAGAAGAATATGGAAGTCTGGGCATTTACGGGGCTTAAAATAATATGAAAGTAACTCCAGTAATTGGAGATAATCCAGATTTTGTGAACAAGTATTTGGACACACTCAAAATGTTGTAAATAAATTATCTGGTTAAATTATAAGCTTAATAATAAAAATGAAAATGGTATTTTCTGGCGTTTCTCATGTGTGTGATTATAATCCAGGATTCGGATCTCACATACTAATATAAGAGTTTCTGCTTAGTAATAAGCTTCTTTACATCTCACCAATAGATGTCTCTAGTGAAGTTCTAGTGATTCATGAACAAGGTTTCTAAATTGGTTCATATATATAGAACTTCCAAGAATTTGAGTAGTGTGGTTGTCAATAATGGGTAGAATTGGTGAATGTTACACGTGTGTAAAGTGATCACTTAAACCAGCCTATGACGGTCGTAAGCCCCGTATATGCCCAGATTTCCATATTCTTCTTCATCTTTGATGAGATGTCAAAAATAATATGAAAGTAACTCCTGTAATTGGAGATAATCCAGATTTTGTGAACAAGTATTTGGACACACTCAAAATGTTGTATCTACTGTATACACTATAAATTTCGCAACTTAGTTCATAAATTCAAAAACAATAAAAAATGCTTTGCAAGAGAGGTCTGTCAGGAAGCCTAGATGCTGTATCAGATCTGGGAATGCGGTGGGACAGCTCGGCTGCCCAAATTTAAAAACACAGTAAGGTACATTTTTTGGAGTAGGTTTTTTTTGCATTTATGGACTAAGTAGACTCTACTTAGTCCAAAAATGCAAAAAAACCTACTACAAAAAAATGTCCCTTACTGTGTTTTAAATTTGGACAGCCGATCTTTCAATGCTGTATATTGAAGAAGAGAAAAAAACAACTTTTAAATACAATCTACTTCACGATATTTTGAGTGTGTCGAAATACTTGTTCACAAATCTGGTGTTTCTCCTGGATTTTTAAAATAAAAGGGTCTCTGCTAAAAGCTTTCTAAATAAAACAAAGATGGCTGTTGTGAACTCAAATGTACTGTGACATGAGATTGATCAATATGTGTAGGAGTTCCAAAAATTTAAGTAGTGCGGTTGTCAATGTAAATAAAACACGTGTGTAAAGTGATCACTTAACAGGTCATACGCCCTGTGAATATCCAGACTTTCATATTCTTCTTCATCTTTGTTGAGATGTCACAATGTTAATGATTTAATAAAATGAAGCACTTGTATAAGACAACTTTTCAATTGATTAATTTATATGAATCAACTAGTTTTTAGATAAACGCGACTAGTTTTTAGAACAACAGATGTCCCTGTCAACAGGTGAAAATACAAACTATTTGAATTCATCCAATCAGAAGTTTTGTCTGCCTTTTTTTTTACACACCATAATAAAATACCATAAAATATAAAAATAAAACACTTGTATAAGACCACTACTGAGTTTATTGATGATAACAGGACTAGTTTCGAGAACTATAGTTGTTCTCATTAACAGGTGAAAATACAAGTAAATTTTAAATATATTTTATGGAAAATGGTGAAGTAGAAACCTATAAAAAGATAAATAACAATAGAAGAAAGTTTAAAAATAGTTTTTTTTCACCTGTTGATGAGAACTTCTGTAGTTGTCGAATTTAGTAGAATTTACATTTAAAAAAATTAAAAGTCATGCCACTTTTATATTCATTCAATTAAATTTAAGCTTTTTTACTATCGTGTATTAAAAAAAACACGCGAAACTGGATGAAATTAAATAGTTTTTATTTCCACTTATTGACGAGAACATACATAAGTATGTACTTTTCTTGAAACTAGTCGTGTTTACATTAAAAAACTCAAAATACAAAAAGTTTTATAAAGTAATTATACAATATTATCTAAATAGTAAACTTTATGCTGTTTTATTCCGTGTGTAAAAAGGCATAATAGATTAATTCAAACAGTTTGTATTTTCACCTATTGATGAAACACGAATAGTTTCGAGAACATCTGTAGTTCTCGAAACTATTCGTGTTTACATTATTAAACTCAAAAGTGTTCTTCCATGTGTTATTATATTTAAATAGTCAATTAATCGCTATTTTATTATTGTGTGTATGTATGTATTAGTATTATTATAACTGATGTCACAAAGGCCCCCTTGTGTCACAAAAAAATGATGTTTATGTTACCGCGACCCCTTACTCAATGTCACAGCGACCCCCAGTTTGAAAACGCTGATGTATCGCGCACAGTACACACATCTCGAGTCGGTGGTATGTAGGGCACGGCACCGGGTCAACAGTTATGGCAGATTCCTCTCAAATTCTCACATCACAACATCTTCTACCCGTCTGCCTCGCTCTCTCGGTATCGCTTTCATTTACTCCTTCCCTCGCATTTTTCACACAGCAGAACAACACCAAAAAACACACCTTGCAAAGGAATCCGGACAGCAAGATCTTGACGGAGCAAATTCCTGGCGAACTTGAAAAAAACTCAAAAAAACAAACACAACACTTGAAAAAAATACTCAAAAACAGCACTTTAAACCTTGTTTTAATTGATTCTATTACTTATTTACACTTTCGCAAAATTTTGGACGTGTTATTCTGCATTTACCGACGCAGCGAGCGTACTTTGTTGTTAAAATCGCGAGCCATCTCGCTTGACGGGAAAGTCGACTCGAACTGATGTGACACCTCCTTGCGGCGAACTCTCACAGCTCGGTCGAGGTAGGTGTATACCATGCGGTAAGGGACAGACGTTCGCTCGGCTGAGCGCGTGTGCCGTGAGAGTGAAAGAGATGGAGATAGTATACCTGTTGCGCGCTCCCACCTGTTGGTACCTGCGCGGTTAGCGAATACACGTACGGCTGGGCGCACAGTACCGTAATGAGGAATGATCCCAATTGAATACCTTTTCGTTCATGTCGCCCGGGTATTTCTTCAGCGTTGTTTCAGATGGTCGATCACAGTGGATAGATAACGTGGCTCATTTTAACTACGTACCGTAGATAATTTTGACATTACTTTTGGTCCTAAACGATTTATTTTCCATTTATTTTAAAGATAAAAAAATAAATAATATATACCAGGGGTACCCAAAGTGTGCGCCGCGGCACCCTGGTGCGCCGCGCTGGCCAGATAAAATTCGTGTGGAAAAACTTTTTGTGAAAAACACAGTTGTTATTTTATTCTATAAAATCCAGTTCCACCAAGAAATGTCAGGAAAAAAACATACACCTACATATAATATTGATATATCGCTCACTCCTTTCAAGAACGTCATAAATGAAAAATCATAAGTTTTCAGTTGTGCATGTTTTCGGGATGCCCAGAAAATGTACTATATTCCAGCAAAAGAGGCATATTTTAAACTTAATATTTACCCGCTATAGGGCAGAAAATGTTGTTTTTGCATTTTGAAGAAAAGGCATTGTTTAATTATTTTTTTTTTTAAATATTAAATATTTTTCAAATGGAGAAAAAACTTTCAGGTTTTACCTAAAAAGATCTGTTGCACAGTAAAAAGTTCAATAAGTGGCTTGATATTTATTTTTAATACATTGTATTTTATTTTTAAACATTAAAAACGTTCTCCTGGAAAATCTTTTTTTTTTTAAGACGTTCTTGAAAGGAGTGAGCGATATCTGTAGGGTGAATAATCACGTCTGATATAATCAATAATATAATAATCATAATAAATAAATAAAAATATTAAATATTGATAGATTTATATTATCCACTGACACTTCGTGATGGAATTGCATTTTTAATTTATTATTAGATTAAAACCAATATTTTTAGCTTTTCCACTTTTTTATTTTAAAAACCAATATTTTTAGCTTTTCCACTTTTTTATTTGACCAGCGACCGGGTTTCGTCGTTACCGACATCACCAGTCTGATGATGTCGGTAACGACGAAACCCGGTCGCTGGTCAAATAAAAAAGTGGAAAAGCTAAAAATATTGGTTTTAATCTAATAATATATTAAATATTGGTTAAGATTTGAGAAAAGTTCATTAAATTACTAGCTCTAATAATAGTATTGTTATTATTTTACTCTTTGGTTCATACACTTTCTTTTTGCTTTCATTTCTTCAACATGTAAGAAAAGTGTCAGAAATGTAGAGACTAATAATAATAAGTTTACTACAAATTAAAAAAAAAAAAAAATATCGGACTGTATCTGATTCGGCCCTGAACTCGAAGAAGAAAGAAACGGATATATATCAAAAACCTGTGGGTAGAAAGAGAAGAAATGAGTAGGTGGTCATAGCACTCGACAATGGCAGAAATGCCTTATTTTGTTTATTAACAAATAAACCGTAATCAAAGTTTGTACGTCGGAATGCTCGATGACTAACTGCTGGCTCACAGTTAAACCGGAGATAATTTAACGACTGTTTGGTTGTTTAAACAATAGTCAAATGTAACTACTAGTTTACGCCTTAAAATTTCAGTAGGTTTGTTGCAGGTTTGCTGTTTACGTAGGTTGATAACGATATTTACGATTAATTTATGGTGTTTTTTTATTTATTATAAGACGTGATATAAGAAATGAACGCAGTGCCAAAATAATAATACGATTTTTTATTATTTTTTTTATTTTATTTAACACAATCTTTATTATAGAAAAGTAAATACATTATATTTACATATATTATCCGCCTCCTTAGTGTAACGGTCAGCGCGTTTGGCTACCGTGCTAGAGGTCCCGGGTTCGATTCCCAGGGGGGGTCAAATAAAAATAAGTGATTTTTCACTCTAATATTGATTCAATAATACCCTGGACTGCTACCTGAAGCGGAGGGCTGATCCCCTTTCCTACATCTGTTAATGATCAAGATAACACTGCGTTTATATGAGGCAGTGCCCTATGCGCCATTGGGGTGCGGATAAGGGTTTGAATGAATCCATATCTGCATGAGCGCCCTTGAGATAGTATTTTACGAAAATCTTGATGTTATCTTGATCGTTAACACATTTTCTTGATATGTTAACAATCAAGATAACACTGCGTTTATATGATGCAGTGCCCTATGCACCATTAGGTTGCGGATAAGGTTTGAAGATGTATGAGGAGATACGTGGATGTGGAAGAAGCGAAGATCGTTTGCAAAGGCAGATTGGTGTGGCGTTCTATTCTTTCTGTCTGCCTTCCTGTTGGTTAGTTACTTGGAAAACCAAACATTTTTTATTTGTATGAAAATGCTTGTAGTAAAAAATACCCGCACGATTCATATATATTTTTTTAAAAATGGGAATTACATTTATTATTTACTTTTATTATACCTGTATTTGTCCGCCTCCGTAGTGTAATGGCCAGTATGCTCGGCTACCGTTCTGGAGGTCCCGGGTTCGATTCCCAGGGGGGTCAAATAAATATAAGTGATTTTTTCACTGTAATATTGATTCAATATTACACTGGACTGGTATCTGAAGTGGAGGGCTGATCACCTTTCCTTCATGTGTAATCGATCGAGATAACACTGCGTTTATATGAAGCAGTGCCCTATGCACCATTGGGGTGCGGTAAGGGATTTATTATTTATTATTATTATTATGGACAAGGTTTATAGATCATTAATTGGATTTTTGTTTCTACTAAATGAATATGTATTTACAACATTTTGAGTGTGTCCAAATACTTGTTCGCAAAATCTGGATAATCTCCACTTACAGGAGTTATTTTCATATTATTTTTTGACATCTCATCTAAGATGTAGAAGAATATGGAAGTCTGGGCATTAACGGGGCTGACGACCGTCATAGGCTGGTTTAGTGATCACTTTACACACATACTTATTACACATATTCTTTTTCATCTTTGATGAGATGTCAAAAAATAATATGAAAAAAACTCCTGCAACTTATTGCAGGAGTTTTTTATTATCTCTTAAGATAATCAAGATTTGGTGAACAAGTATTTGGACACACTCAAAATGTTGTAAATAAATTATCTGGACAAATTATAAGCTTAAATAATAAAAATGAAAATTATATTTTCTGGCATTTCTCATGTATGTGATTATAATCCAGGATCAGGACCTCACATACTAATAAAATAGATTCTGCTCAAAAAAGCTTCTTTTCATCTCACCAATAGATGTCTCTAGTGAAGTTCTAGTGATTTAAGAATAATGTTTCAAAATTGGTTCATATATATATATATAGAACTTCCAAGAATTTGAGTAGTGTGGTTGTCAATAATGGGTAGAATTGGTTAATGTTACACGTGTGTAAAGTGATGACTTAAATCAGACTATGCCCAGATAAATGCCCAGAATTCCATATTCTTCTTCATCTTTGATGAGATGTTAAAAAATTAAAGGGAGATTAATATGTTTTTATTTGAATCTGTTTTAGGAACAGGAGGGATAATCTAGTGTGGGTCAATCGGGAACTTGTCAGCATTTGCTCATTGCTGGGAGGAAGCCACGTTGCACTCCTCAGGAGAAGCCGGACTGTTGACTGTCGTCAGCAGACCTTCCGTTCCACTAGAAGAGGGTTCGGCATATTGTGTCCTAAGGTGGTTCGATCCTTATTAGGACTATACAGAATGCCATAAATACAAATATACCTATTGCTAACTGTGACTGAATGACATAGTCGTACTTAATGGTGGAGTGACTCAGTATATGTCGCGTGGGTGTCTCTAGCGGTTGATCAAGAACACCATTCAACTATGGGACAAGATTGGGTACCGCGACTGTCAGACGACATTCCTATGTAAAGGAGATAATTGAACGAAGGAGATCTAACAGGAGATGGAAGGGAGTGCCAGTTGAAACACGCCCAAACATGAATATCGTTCACTCCTTTCAACAACGTCATAAATAAAGAATATACAATTTTCAGTTGTGCATGTTTTCGTAATGCCTAGAAAATGTACTATATCCCAGCAAATGAGGCATATTTTTAACTTAATATTTACCCGCTACAGGGCAGAAAGTGTTGTTTTTGTATTTTGAAAAAAAGGTAGTGTTTAATTATTTTTTAAATATACTAAATATTTTTCAAATGGATAAAAAACCTTAATGTTTTACCTAAAAAGATCTGTTGCACAGTAAAAAGTTCAATAAGTGGATTGATATGTATTTTTGATACATTGTGTTATATTTTTAAACTTTCAAAACCTTCAGGTTTTACTTAAAAAGATCTGTTGCACAGTAAAAAGTTCAATGAGTGGATTGATATTTATTTTTAATAGATTGTGTTATAATTTTATATATAAAAAACGTTCTCCTGAAAAATCAAGTTCTTTGATTTATGACGTTCTTGAAAGGAGTGAGCGATATGTGGAGGTCCTCACTAAAACGTCACATTACCATTATAAATGATTTTAAGTAATCAGGAATTCTAGCTTGTAAAATTGTTACGTTTTGGTTCGATTTAATGATTTTATATTGGTTTAACATAGAATTAGTAACGTTTTGTAGGAATTTTAACAGTAAACGTGTCGGGTTGTGGTCCCATGGTTTATGTCGCGGACTCTTGAGCCAAAGTTTTTCGGTTCTAGCCCACTCTACCACAATTTGATACCTATTTCTAATAATGAGCTGCATAGGCACACAGAAATACTATGAAATTGAAGTACATATTTATCTATCTAACCCTTATCCGCACCTAATGGTGCATAGGGCACTGCATTGTATTGACGCAGTGTTATCTTGATCGTTACTTACATGAAGGCAAGACGATCACTCCTGCGCTTCAGGGACCAGTCCAGCGTAATATTAAGTGAATATTAGAGTGTAAAATAACTTATATTTATTTGCACTCCATACTGGGAATCGAACCCGGGACCACCAGCACGGTAGCTAAACACGCTAACCATTGCACTACGGGGGCAGACAAATATATTTAGTAAACAAAATATATTTAGTAAATAATAAAAACACAAATCGCTCACTCCTTTCAAGAACGTCATAAATCAAATAACTTGATTTTTCAGGAGAACGTTTTTAAAGTTTAAAAATATAATACAATGAATTAAAAATAAATATCAAGCCACTTATTGAGCTATTAACTATGCAACAGATCTTTTTAGGTAAAACCTGAAGGTTTTTTCTCCATTTGAAAAATATTGAGTAAATTTCAAAAAACAATTAAACAATACATTTTATTCAAACTGCAAAAACAACACTTTCTGCCCTGAAGCGGGTAAATATTAAGTTAAAAATATGCATCTTTTACTAGGATATAGTACAGTTTTTTGGCATTCCGAAAACATGCACAACTGAAAATTAACCATTTTTGATTTATGACGTTCTTGAAAGGAGTGAGCGAAATATTTCCGCAATGATATTTTGTTCTAACATATGGTAAATAAGTTGTGATAACCATGAACATTTCTAGTTAGCAGTTACCAAGAGCTGACCTTCGCAATTCGTAGTGACTACTTGTGTGACATATTTAGTGCATTTCGTAACATTATTATTTACGACTCTCATTGTCACAAGTACCTACACATAACGATGCCATTAATCATTTATCAAATTTGGTCCGCTGCTGTTAATTTAATTCATAATTGGTTGAACACGATACTTATCTTACCCAGAGTTTATATCGCTCACTCCTTTCAAGAACATCATAAATAAAAAATAGTCAATTTTCAGCTGTGGATGTTTTCGAAATGCCTAGAAAATGTACTATATCCCAGCAAAAGAAGCATATTTTAACTTAATATTTACCCGCTACAGGGCAGAAAGTGTTATTTTTGCATTTTAAAGAAAAAGTATTGATTATATATATATATATATATATATATATATATATATATATATATATATATATATATATATATATATATATATATATATATATATATATATATATATATATATATATATATATATATAAACTTGACTTTTCAGGAAATCGTTTTTAAAGTTTAAAAATATAATAAAATGTATTAAAAATAAATATCAAGCCACTTTTTACAGTGCACCAGATCTTTTTACGTATAACCTGAATGTTTTTTCTCCATTTGAAAAAGATTTAAAATATTAAAAACAAAAATTAAACTATACCTTTTCTTCAAAATGCAAAAACAACACTTTCTGCCGTGTAGCAGGTAAATATTAACTTAAAAATATGCCGCTTTTGCTGGGATATAGTACATTTTCTGAACATTCCGAAAACATGCACAACTGAAAATATACTATTTTTGATATGTGACGTTGTTGAAAGGAGTGAGCGAAATGTTATCACATTTATCTCACTCAGAGGTATGTAGCCGGGACAGAAGGCCATACTTACACGCGCTACTGAAAATTGCTATAATTTTTTATGAAAGTGTTTACTTAGCGAATAATTTTAAAGCAGGGAGGACACCGCAGTAACAAAAAACGCGCTGAGTGTCAGAAATGAAGACTCTAAGGAACATATCTGGCAAGAGGCTAGGAGCTGGAGTAAGGAACAACATAGGATAATAGAAATACACAGGTTGGTACAGATATAAATGATCATTTAATAATATTTAACGAAGGCAGCTGGGTACGCCTTCGGATTTTTGACACATACGTCTACAGAGCCGGAAATGTACTTAAAAGTATGATGATTTTCCCTTTATGAAGGTAAAGAGGGAAGGGATTTTTATCTCTCATATTTTTCGACATCTTATCAAAGATGAAGAAGAATATGGAAGTCCGGGCATTTACGGGGCTGACGACCGTCATAGGCTGGTTTAAGTGTTCACTTTACACACGTGTAACATTCACCAATCTACCCATTATTGATAACCACACTATTCAAATTCTTGGAAGTTGTATAAATAGTATATGAACCAATTTCGAAACATTGTTCTTGAATCACTAGAACTTCACTAGAGACATCTATTGGTGAGATGAAAAGAGCAGAAACTCTTATATTTGTATGTGAGGTCCGAATCCTGGATTATAATCACATACATGAAAAACGCCAGAAAATATCATTTTTATTTATCTATTTTATCATACACAAAAATATTTTTAAATTACAATAATGTGTCCTTATGGAGATTTCCTGTGCCGAAGGCACATTCGTGGATCATATGGCCGAATGATAGGTTCTATTTCATATCTACCCACCTCCATTATCCAATTATTAATAGCTGTTTTTAAAGCAAGGTCAAATATTAAAACCAATTGCGAATGCGCCCATACAAAAAGATAATATCAATTAAGTCTATATTTCCATGTCATTGAATTTTATTTGAGTAGTAAATGAATAGAAATATTCAAAGAATGTCATGCTAATCTGGCATTTAGAACGTCAAATATTATATCAGCCGCATTCCGTTTCAATGAATGTTGTTCTAAAGTTAATTAGATGCGGGTTGTTCGTGAACAGCCGGATCTTAAGAACCCGTTCATTTGCACCGATTGAGTGACCGATTCCCAGATTTTATTAGTGAATCTCGTTCGTTAAATCTGATACGTTCAATGGTTTTCCGAATCACAGATACTCAGGAAAAAATGGAAAAAATATAGGGTTTCATAAACAAGAATATTTCGTTATTTCTTGATTTAGAATTATGTTTGTGGAAATACATGATGATTTAATATATAAATAAAACACTCGAGTAAGACCACTTTTGAGTTTATTAATGTAACACGACTAGTTTCGAGAACTGCAGATGTTCTCATCGGCACGCGAAAATGCAAACTGTTTGAATTAATCCAGTCATAAGTTTTTCGTGATTACATATACGATTATTAGATTAAGTAATATATTATTAACATTATATATGTCCGCCTCCGTAGTGTAATAGTCAGCACGCTCTGCTACCGTTCTGTAGGTCCCGGGTTCGATTCCCAAGGGGGGTAAAATAAATATAAGTGTTTTTTTCACTGTTATATTTATTCAATACTACCCTGGACTGGTACTTGAAGCGGAGGGCTGATCACCTTTCCTTCATGCGTAAACGATCAAGATTACACTGCGTTTATATGACGCAGTGCCCTATGCACCATTGGGGTGCGGATAAGGGTTTTATTATTATTATTATTATATTCATATAGAAATATACAAGAACCATTTTCATTAGTTTCTGGGTTCGAATCCACTATCACAATTTGATAACTATGTATTTTTAATAATGACCCGCTTAGACTCACAGAAATAGTATGAAATTGAAGTATTTTTGTAAATAATAAAAACACAAATCACTCACTCCTTTCAACAACGTCTTATATAAAAAATAGTCAATTTTCAGTTGTGCATGTTTTCGGAATGCCCAGAAAATGTACTATATCCCAGCAAAAGCGACATATTTTTAACTTAATATTTACCCGCTGCAGGGCAGAAAGTGTTGATTTTGCATTTTGAAGAAAATGTATTGTTCAATTATTTTTTTAAATATTCAAAATATTTTTCACATGGAGAAAAAAACATTCAGGTTTTACCTAAAAAGATCTGTTGCACAGTAAAAAGTTCAAAAAGTGGCTTGATATTTATTTTTAATACATTTCATTATATTTTAAAAACTTAAAAAACGATCTCAGTGAAAAATCAAGTTTTTTGATATATGACGTTGTTGAAAGGAGTGAGCGAAATATTTCTCTTTAAAAAGAAAATAATAATAATAAATATTTATATAAATGTTGAATTTAGTGCCTACAAAGCAATGTGTTTTAATATGTTATTAGATTAAAACCAATATTTTTAGCTTTTCCACTTTATTTTTATTTGACCAGCGACCGGGTTTCGTCGTTACCGACATCATCAGACTGGTGGGAGGCTATACAAATTGTTGTTATAAATAAAACAAGGCAGGAGTTGATAACCATGATTTGATATAATTTTATTAAGAAATTAATTTAATTTGAGTGAATTTAAGTATTGTATGATATTAAAAATATTTTTTATAAAATATTTTTAATATCATACAATACTTAAATTCACTCAAATTAAATTAATTTCTCAATAAAATTATATCAAATCATGGTTATCAACTCCTGCCTTGTTTTATATATAACATAACAATTTGTATAGCCTCCCACCGGTCTGATGATGTCGGTAACGATGAAACCCGGTCGCTGGTCAAATAAAAATAAAGTGGAAAAGCTAAAAATATTGGTTTTAATCTAATAACATATTAAAAATGCAATTCCATCACGAAGTGTCAGTGGATAATATAAATCTATTGCAATGTGTTTTGTTTAAATGGACAATGAAATAATTACGTTATCTTCCTGCGTCACTTTTAAAACCTGGAAGTTGCGTCACAATACAATGTCTTAATTTAATTTAATTTCCCTGCAATTGGTTCCAGGTATTGTTGATTCAATTTCTTGACCTGAACGTTGCATTTTTGTATTGAGGTCATGTAAATTAAACTGAGTGAACTCCGTGAACTTGATATAATATTATGATAATAATAAAACCCTTATCCGCAACCCAATGGTGCATAGGGCACTGCTTCATATGAACACAGTGTTATCTTGATCGTTTACACACGAAGGAAAGGTGATCAGCCATCCGCTTCAGGTACCAGTCCAGGGTAATATTGAATAAATATTACAGTGAAAAAATCACTTATATTTATTTGACCCCCCTGGGAATCGAACCCGGGACCTCCAGAACGGTAGCCGAGCGTGCTGACCATTACACTACAGAGATATATGATATAATATAATAACTCATTATCTAACCATTCCGCCGCTTCCCTTAGGAAGAGGCTGAGATAATAGAACGCCACACTAATCTGTGTTTGCGAACAATCTTCACCTCTTCCACGTTCATTCATGTCCTCATACGTGCCAGCCGATTATTTTTATTATTCGGTTGGGAAAAATATAAAACGATTATTATTGTCTTTATTCATAGAAGTTCGTTGAAGTTACAAACTTTCTATCATCTTCTGCACATTATTGTCTATTGCCGTTTGAAAAATTTAAAATGTCACATTTTTACGAGATTTTAAAGGTCCCATGTCCCATACATGTCCCATTTCTGTAAAAGTTCAGTGATTTTATGAACTTTCTACCCTGTTATGCACATTATTGTATATTGCCATTTGAAAAAAGGTAAAAAGTCACATTTTTACGAGATTTAAAAGGTTTTAAATGACCCATTTATGTAGAAGTTCATTGATTTTATGAACTTCTACATTCTACGGCTAATTATTGTCCATTGCCATTTTAAAAAGTCACGATTTTACGAGATTTAAAAGGTTTTAAATGACCCATTTCTGTAAAAGTTCATTGATTTTATGAACTTTCTACCCTGTTATGCAGATTATTGTGTATTGACATTTGAAAAAAGGT
The DNA here is from genome assembly GCF_059751285.1 of Brachycentrus maculatus. Lineage (NCBI taxonomy): Eukaryota > Metazoa > Arthropoda > Insecta > Trichoptera > Brachycentridae > Brachycentrus > Brachycentrus maculatus. Next base: position 1,358,916 of record NW_028281135.1, read on the forward strand.
AAAAAGCCACGTTTTACAAGATTTTTAAGGTTTCTGTACCCATTTCTGTAAAAGTTCAGTGATTTTATGAACTCTCTACCCTGTTATGCACATTATTGTGTATTGCCATTTGAAAAGGGGTAAAAAGCCACGTTTTTACGATATTTTAACGGTTTTATATGACCCTCCTGTGTGACTTCACTCGGGTTTCCGCAATTTAAGCATCGTGAGTGGACCAGGCGGCCATACCGTTCTCGTTTCGCCTCTCGTCGAGTGGCGGTTCGCCTGGAAAGGCCTGCCATGGCCGCGGGCTATTGAGAATTATCGAATGGAAAGCGAAAGTCGACGTATTCGTCCCAGTTAAAGTTCATACAACTATCAAGTCTCGTGGATATACCCCAGGAAGCGTTAACTGACCACTAATTACCGATACACCTAAATACCTGGTAGGCCATTAAAGCTCTTATAACATTCTTACGGAAATCGCTCCACAACTCGCGTGTGAATGTACATTTTACAACATTTTGAGTGTGTCCAAATACGTGTTCACAAATCTGGATTATCTCCAATTAATTGAATTATTATATTATTTCGAGAAATAAAAGTACTTTGTGTTCTGATCCACTCACATTTTTATTAACCAACTAGTTTCGGCAACAACCTGTTGCCCTCTTCAGGGTTTCATTTATTACTAAATGAAACCCTGAAGAGGTAATAAATGAAACCCTGAAGAGGGCAACAGGTTGTTGCCGAAACTAGTTGGTTAATAAAAATGTGAGTGGATCAGAACACAAAGTATTTTTATTTCTCGAAATAATATATCAATATGATCCACAAAGTTAATGCTTTCAATATTCAAAACATAATTGAATTATTTTTCATCGTTAAAAAAAGGTTCTTTCATCTCACCGATAGATGTCTCTAGTGGAATTCTAGTGATTCAAGTACAATGTTTCGATATTGGAACATAGATAACTTCAAAGAATTTGAGTAGTGTGGTTGTCAATCATGGGTACAATTGGTGAATGTTACACTGTGGAGAAATATGATGATTTAAATATACACTTTTATAAGACCACTTTTGAGTTTATTAATGGAGACGAGACTAATTTCTCGATCTATAGATATTCTCATCAATATGTGAATATACAAACAATGTTTGCATTTTCACTTGTTAATGAGAACATCTGTAGTTCTCTAAACTAGTCGTGTTTAATAATAAAAACCCTTATTCGCACCCCAATGGTGCATAGGGCACTGTGTCATATAAACGCAGTGTTATCTTGATCGTTTACACATGAAGGAAAGGTGATCAGCCCTCCGCTTCAGGTACCAGTCCATGGTAATATTGAATAAATAAAGTCGTGTTTACACTAATAAATTCAAAAGTGGTATTTTTCAATTGTTTTTTTTTTATTATATTAAAATAATATACTCGTACAATATAATATACAAAAATATTAGGCTGATAGGTCTCAGCTAGGACACATTATTGTAAATTTTAAATAGTAAATACATATCTGTATGGTATGATGAAATAAATACAAGAGAATTGATTGTCCTACACCCACCAGAGACCCGGGTGACCTCTCAGTGGACTGTACCGTTTAAGACACACTTTCCATTAGCAGCTGGACTTGTGTGATTCACCCACATTAATGGATCTTCCTAACTGTACTCATATCCCACCCAGTGATAAAGGTTCACAATGCCATTTTAATACTCATTTCCAGTCAGCGACAAAGATTCACAATGCAATTTTTGTACTCATACCAGTCAGTAATGAAAGGTTCACAAGGCTTTCTTTGTACTCATATACCAGTGGGTGATAAAGTTCACAATGCAATTTTTGTACTCATACTATATAAAAATAAAACCCTTATCCGCACCCCAATGGTGCATAGGGCACTGCGTCATATAAACGCAGTGTTATCTTGATCGTTTACACATGAAGGAAAGGTGATCAGCCCTCCGCTTCAGGTACCAGTCCAGGGTAATATTGAATAAATATGACAGTGAAAAAATCACTAATATTTATTTTACCCCCCTTGGGAATCGAACCCGGGACCTCCAGAACGGTAGCCGAGCGTGCTGACCATTACACTACGGGGAGGCGGACTCATACTAGTCAGTAAAAAAAAGGTTCACAATGCCATTTCTGTACTCATATCCCAGTGAGTGACAAACGTTCAAAATGCCATATTTGTACTTATACCAGTCAGTAAAAAAAGGTTCACAATGCCATTTTTGTACTTATACCAGTCAATAAAAAAAGCTTCACAATGCCTTTCTGCATTGCATTTTTCAGTAAAAATAGGTTCACAATGCCCTGTGAGTGAGAAATATTCACAATGCCATTTTTGTACTTATACCAGTCAGTAAAAAAAGGTTCACAATGCCCTGTGAGTGAGAAATATTCACAATGCCATTTTTGACCTTATACCAGTCAGTAAAAAAAGGTTCACAATGCCCTGTGAGTGAGAAATATTCACAATGCCATTTTTGTACCACCAGTCAGTAAAAAAAGGTTCACAATGCCATTTCTGTACTCATATCATAACAATGAATTGGTACAAAATATTATAGACGTAATTATAAATTGAATATGCTTAAATTGTTATATTTTATTTGAAAAGTGAATAAACTTTGAAATAAACATTTAAAAAAACCTGATCTTTTTTTAAACCCTTTTTATAAAAAAATACTAGGATCAAGAGGTTAACGAATGACAAAAGTTCACAATGCAATTGTTATACTCATATAATAATCTACTACTACTACTACTACTACCATCACGCCGTTTCCCCGCAGGGGTAGGCAGAAGGATGGAACGCCACACTCTTCTGTCCTGACATACACTCCTCGCCTCCTTCACATCCATACATCTAGTCATACATGCCCTCCGATTACGCAGACTTTTGACACTGCCAGATTTTAGGTTCTGATTGATCTGATTGTGCCAAGTCTTTTTCGGTCGTCCACGTTCTGTTTTCCCTCTCACATTCGCCACATATATTTCCTTAGTCATTCTCTCGTTATCCATTCGCTCCGCATGTCCATACCACCGCAAAGAACTCTTCCTAATCTTTTCAATTATTCCTCGTTCAGCCTTACATTCCTTTCTTATATTGTCGTTTTTAATTCTGGATTACAATGATTTTCCACACATTCGTCTGAGGGAGCGCATTTCAACAGCGTTCACTCTGCTTTCATCCTTCCTTTGCCAGTTCCATGTTTCGCTTCCATACATTAGTGTCGGTACTAGCACGCCGTTGTGAACCGCTAGCTTGGCTTCCATGGACATATTCTTATTCCGAATCACTCTGTTCAAAGCACTATTTATTCTATTCCCTGCATTCACTCTTCTCTCTATATCCTTATCCACTTCGGCTGTTATAATAATCTTATATACCTAAAAATGTAATTCTATTCCCTGTCCTTTCCTTTTCTTCTTTTCCTATCACTGCCATCTCATTTACTCTTCATCCCATCCTTGTCTCATGTCTCTTCTTATATATAGACTTTTCTTATGCATAGTTGTGAAGAACTGTAATTTGTACTCAAGATTTGTTTTTGTAATTTGATTTATCACATATTGTAACTGTTGTTCTTCCTTCCAATAAAATAAAATAAAATAAAGTAATAATAAAAATATAGCTCACCAGGTACAGTCTCTTCGTTGAAGGTGATCTGTATGGTGTGCGTGGCGGGGCGGTGCGGCGTGAAGGAGGCCAGGAACCTCTGCCCGCCGAGAGCCCTCACGGCCGAGGTCACCCGACCCCCGTTCACCAGGATCTCCAAGTTGCCGGAGCCAGCGCGGGATCCATCAACTGGGACAAACAACATTTTCAAGCCCATTTTGATTTGCGGTGTGGAAGTGTGTTATTGGTGATTTGTGTGTCCTTTGGCTGGGAGGAGTTCTCTGGCAATTTGTAAGTACCTACTTAAAAAAAAATTGACACTGGCTGTAGGTTACACAGCTTTATTTCAAAGTACCTACTCAAGGTTTCAATGACCAAACTTGGTACATGTTTGACATTCTTTGAAATGTTTCTGTGTTTTTTGATCTCGTGGTTTTATTTATGTTTTCATAAAGCTGATTGATAGTGTGTCATTTAGCTGGGAGACGTTTTCTTGTGATTTGTCAGTACTTTTCTTGTTATATTATTGTTTTCTTATGATTTGTGAGTCCTTCTCCTATTGGGAGTAAGTTATAGGGCTTTATTGCAAAAATTTTGTCCGCCTCCGTAGTGTAATGGTCAGCACGCTCAGCTACCGTTCTACAGGTCCCGGGTTCGATTCCCAAGGGGGGTAAAATAAATATAAGTGATTTTTTCACTGTAATATTTATTCAATATTACCATGGACTGGTACCTGAAGCGGAGGGCCGATCACCTTTCCTTCATGTGTAAAACGATCAAGATAACACTGCGTTTATATGACACAGTGCCCCATGCACCATTGGGGTGCGGATAAGGGTTTTATTATTATTGCAAAATACTTCATTAACCTGTTAACCGGGCGGTCCGCTGTCCAATTACGCAACTTGTAACGGGCGCGAATACTGATTAACTCCGTGTCTTAAATTCACGTCGAGATATGTATGGATGACTAATACCTTTGCTGTCGGAAAAATATACATACCGCCCATTCCAGGGCGCAACATATATTTCAAGGACGTATTCATATGTCCTACCCATACCCGATTTGTTTAAGTTTGACGTATTTATGCGTCCCGCCCGGTTAAAAGGTTAACCAAACATGGTACATGTTTGACATTGTTTAGTACGTTTCTACGTTCTTGGACTTGTTGTTCCATGAGTCCATCGTGCAGTGTGTTATTGGTGATTTGTGTGTCGTCTGAATGGGTTTATGAGTACTTTTCTCAAAGATATTGCGAGTTGGTTATAAAACTTCATTTCAAACTTCTAAAAGTCTCATAGACCAAACGTGGTACATATATCGCTCACTCCTTTCAAGAACGTCATAAATCAAAAATCGTCAATTTTCAGTTGTGCATGTTTTCGGAATGCCCAGAAAATGTACTATATCCCAGCAAAGGAGGCAAATTTTTAACTTAATATTTACCCGCTACAGGGCAAAAGTGTTGTTTTTGCATTTTGAAGAAAAGGTATTGTTTAATTATTTTTTAAATATTCTAAATATTTTTCAAATGGAGAAAAAACCTTCAGGTTTTACCTAAAAAGATCTGTTGTACAGTAAAAAGTTCAAGAAGTGGCTTGATATTTATTTTTAATACATTGTATGATAAAACATTTTAAAACAATTTGAATGCATAGTTAACTTACTTTCAAATTCGACTGGTTCCCCTACGACTCCGTTAGGAATGTTCTTCACGATAACTGACTTGGCACCTCCTTTCTCCTGGGGAGAGGGTGAAGTCATCTGATTCCTGTCAGCACAATATTAATTAAATGAATTAGTAAGCTTGAAAAATTGGACTACAAGACTCCCCAGTATGCAGATTTTGTATGGAGGATAATGAAACACCAATCCACATTCCCTATAATTGTGACACACTCGCTCGCAAACAAAGTCACATCTTTGGAGGGCCACTACTGGACTCGAGAGGGTGAAGCTCTTACCACCAAGACAGGTCATGTGCTACATGACTCATGTAGGTCTTGAGAGTGAGCTGTGATGCAGAGGGAGGTCACAATAGACCTAAATATTATTTTTTGACATCTCATCAAAGACGAAGAAGAATATGGAAGTCTAGGCATTTACGGGGCTGACGACCGTCTTAGGCTGGTTTAAGTGATCACTTTACACACGTGTAACATTCACCAATTGTACCCATTATTGACAACCACACTACTCAAATTCTTGAAAGTTCTATATATATATATGAACCAGTTTAGAAACCTAGTTCTTGAATCACTAGAACTTCACTAGAGATATCTATTGGTGATATGAAAATAAGCTTTTTATTGAGCAGAAACTCTTAAATGACGGTCTACTATGACGGTCGTCAGCCCCGTAAATACCCAGACTTCCATATTCTTCTTCATCTTTGATGAGATGTCAAAAAATAATATGCAAAATAACTCCCATAATTGGAGATAATCCAGATTTGTGAACAAGTATTTGGACACACTCAAAATGTTGGCCTAAATACATCACAAAGATCCACAAAGTTAGTGCTTTAAATATTCTAAATTAGTGTAAAACAACCTTTGCTTATTTAATCATGACGCGAGCCACTGAGCAAGGCAAATAAGACAGAGAAAGAAATATAAGTAATGCTCTCATTTGCTTACCTAAATCTAGTGTGAGTAGCATCCGTCTCACTCAGTCCAGCGGCCCCCTCAGAGAGAGGGGGCCTATTTGATAAAAAAGACTGCTGAGCTGATGATGTCAGAAGGTGGCTCCTCGATTCGCTGACGTTCTTCATCTGAAACATTCAAAATCCGTTTGGTCAAGAAATACCTTACAGCAATAATAATTGACCTATTCACATATCTTGTGTATTAAAAGCTTTGCTAATTTTGTGATATGGTAATATAACCCTCTTCTTATCATTCGTCGTGCATTCTGTGTAATACCACTTTAAAAATCATTACTTTGTGACAATTCCGAATGATTATTCTGAAACCGGAAGTCACAAAGTGGTATTACACAGAATGATGAATGATAAGAAGAGCGTTATTCACATTTTTTATATTGTATTTTTTGCATTGCATTCACAAACATATTATAGGTAATATTGATCAGGACAGATGTTAGATTGACAGGGCATACGACTTGTCAAAGAGTAGTTGATTGATCACTTTACACACGTGCAACATTCACCAATGCTACCCATGATAAACAACCACATCATTCAAATTTTTGGAACTCCTAGATATATAAGATGAGAAAGAGTCTTTGTTTAATAAAAGCTTTCCTCGATCCAACAAAGATGGCTGTTGTGAACTCACATGTACTATGTCATGAGATTTATCAAAATATCTAGGAGCTCCATAAACTTGAGTAGTGTGATTTTCAATCGTGGGTAAATTGATGAGTATTGCATGTGTGTAAAGTGATAATTTAACCAGCCTTTGAAAAGTCCTGTAAAATACAATTTGTCTTGGATTTGAGCTTTGATCTTTCCCTTTTCCCCTTTCCCGTCCCTCTTCTAAGTATTTATATTAAATTAAAAGAAGAAAAGTATATAATTTCTTACATAATGATCTTCTTCCTCTCCTGCGAGTTCATCCAGGCGCCGGTTGAAGGTGTCCCTGCTGGTGTCGGCGAAGCGACTGTAGTGGGTGCTTCTGTTGATCTGCGTGTTCCTGAGGGTCTCTGCATCTTGTCTTCCGGGGGATATTTCCGCCCGGCTGTGGTCTAGACCCGTGCTTAGGGTAGCTTCCGTCAAGTTAGCAAGAGATTCCAGGCTGGGAAGAGGCAAGATGATATTTAGCAACAATTATACAACACTTGATTCCACCCTGTATAGACATCGTTTCAAGCATAGCATACCTCAGATGTCAATAATAGAAAAAGAAAATAAAAAAAACTTAATGTATGGAAATGAAGCATGTAGTTGGCAAAAGAAGGACGAAATTAGACTGAATGCAGTCCTCAGTGCGGCAAAACCATGTATGGTAGATGTTGGAATGGTGATATAAGGAGAGAATGGAAGGCTTAGATAAGCACTATCCATCAAATTAAGAAAGGAGTGTTGAGATGGTTTGGACATGTGGAAAGAAAGAACAAAGAAAGAACAGTAAAATAAATTTATGTCGAAAATAAGAGAGGAGAAAGACTGAAGAAAGACTGACATGATTAGTATTTCAAATACTTGGGATTGGTCAGGTTATGAGTTGATGCAGGGATGTATGAAAAGATGCATGAATGTGGAAGAAGCAAAGAATGTTTACAAAGACAGATAGATTTCGATAGTTTTTTTTAATGTTTACCTGTTTGCACTCATGAGATGTCGCGTCTTGGCTATGGCATCCCAAGAATCCCTCCTGGCTGGGCTTCGACCAGCAGACACCCTCATGTTGGAGCTGTGATCAACTCCGGATTGGGTCTCCGCTAAAAAAAAAAAGCAAATAATGTAACCGTTTTTTGAAATTATTGATATCTCAGCATGGAAGAAGTTGGGCACTTACAGGGCTAACGAACTAGCATTGGCTGGTTTAAGTGATCATTTTATACACTGTGTAACATTCACCGTATACGCATGATTGACAACCACATTACTCAAATTTTGGAACTCAGATGTGAAAGAATGTTTCAATTAAAGGATATATACAAGTTCCAATAATTCGAGTGGTGTGATCTATCACGGGTAGTCACATGTAGTCAATCATGGGTAAAATTGTGAATGTTACACTGAAATTTATAAAAAAAAATACCACGCCACTTCTCCTCAGGAGTAGGCAGAGAGAATAGAATGCCACACCACTCTGCAAGCAATCCTTTTCTTCACCACACCCAAGTATTTAAAATACTTTAAAGAAAAATCAGGTTGTATCCAAATTCTGAATATATAACTAGACGTGTGGGTACAGCGATAGCTAGGAGTATATATCACGACAGAAAATTGTGGCATTCCATCCTCTCTGCCTACCCCTGTTAGTAGTAGTATGAATGACTTACTAGTAGAATTGTAAGAGTATCCACCGCTGGGACTTGACCTGCCAATTTTGGTCCCGTAAACCGGGCTGCTAGTTCTGAAACAGAGAAAACAAAGATACAACTACAGCATGGCACTATACCGAACCAGTATTAATTTTAACATCATAATGATCTCTGGTACCATCTTCAAGACAGCATACAAATGGTGGGCTGCATTAAGAAGATTAATTAAGAAAAAGTGAAAGGTTCATATCTCTCACTTCTTTCGACAACTTCACATATCAAAAATTGTCAATTTTCAGTTGTGCATGTTTTCGGAATGCTCAGAAAATGTACTATATCCCAACAAAAGCGGCATATTTTTAACATAATATTTACCCGCTACAGCGCAGAAAGTGTTGTTTTTGCATTTTGAAGAAAAGGTATTGTTTAATTATTTTTTAAATATACTAAACATTTTTTTAAATGGAGAAAAAGCATTCAGGTTTTATCTAAAGAGATGTGTTGCACAGTAAAAAGTTCAATAAGTGGCTTGATGTTTATTTTTTATGCATTTCATTATATTTTTAAACTTTAAAAATGATCTCCTGAAAAATCAAGTTTTTTTATACATGACGTTGTTGAAAGGAGTGAGCGATATGAGAAAGACAAGAAAAATTTAAAGTATCCAAGATGTGTATGGTGGGAGTCATATTGACCTGTGTATGGGGTTGGAAGTTCTCAAGATAAATGAAAGACTTCAAAGGAAAAATGAAAGGTAAAAGACAAGAGAATTTAGAAGTCTCCTAGATGTTGATGGTGGAAATCATACTGACCTGTTTAAAGGGCTAGTGGTTCTTAAGATTATTGGAAGACTTCAAAGGAAAGGTGAAGGGATCATATCAGATAAAGGACAAGAAAAATTAGGATTCTCCAAGATGTTCATGGTGGGAGTCATACTGACCTGTTTATAGGGCTAGCAGTTCTTCCAATTGGACTGGTAGTTCTATGAAGATCCTTGTCTCCCAAAAATCGACTACTAATTGGACTTGCGGTGAGGTTCCGAGGGCTTTCGGAGCGATACTTCGACGTCGTGTTGATATCCTGAGACTTGGTGACTCTCGTCACAAAGCTGGAATCGGTCACGTCGTAGCTCGAAGACTTCACATCGTAGCTGTCATTGAATGACGATTTGTACATGTTGGACTCGTCTAATCGCGTGGAGTCGCGGGAGATTTTGGACTTGTTGAAATCTTGGAGACTAGAACCGTTCAGTGGACTGCTTTCACGATATCTCCCAGCTGGAAATAAAGAAATGTAACTAATTAACTAAGTAACGATCTCGCCGCTTCACCGCAGGGGTAGGCAGAGAGAATAGAATGACACACTACTCTGTCTTTGCAAATAATCTTCGCCTCTTCCACATCCAAGCATCTCTTATGTATATCTTCTGTTTATTTTGACTTCTGACTTAAACACAGTAAAGTATTTTAAATAAGCCAAGTTTTCCTTAGTCAATATTTCCATTTCCAATTACATTCACCTCATATATTAGTTTTACCGAACACCTAACTAATTCGTTCCATGTGTCCAAATCATCTCAACACACCTTTCTGAATTTGATCAATATTCCCTCATGCAATCATCCATGTATAGAATAAACAGTTACGGTGACATTACACATCCCTGTTCAACATCTTTAGAGATGTCAAACCAAGATGAAAATGAGCTACTTATCCTAATGAATGCAGTACTATCCTTGTACAGGACTGCAATGCTTTGATAACTGGTTACTTCATACTCAGATAATACCTTTTTTTTATTCAGATAATACCTTCTTCGTTCTATCAACTCGGTCATACGCTTTCTGCAAATCCACAAATGCGCAGAAAAGCTTTTGGTTTTTGCCCAAAAACTTTTCCTGTGAACTTGTCATGTTGTGAAAAGCAAAAATTTGATCCGTACATCCTCTCCCATTCATAAATCCACTCTAGACATCCCACACTTTATCCTATGTTACGGTTCTCACTCTTTTGAATCCATACATCTTTTTTTTTAAACCCTTATCCGCACCCAATGGTGCATAGGGCACTGCGTCATATAAACGCAGTGTTATCTTGATCGTTTACACATGAAGGAAAGGTGATCAGCCTTCCTCTTCAGGTACCAGTCCAGGGTAATATTGAATAAATATCACAGTGAATAATCACTTATATTTATTTTACCCCCCTTGGGAATCGAACCCGGGACCTCCAGAACGGTAGCCGAGCGTGCTGACCATTACACTACGGAGGCGGACATCCATACATCCACCATATATTAATTTTAAAACGGGATGATAACTTACCAGGACTGCTGACTCTTACGGGACTCTCTCTGGTTTTGGTGGTGGAGCTTTTACTCTTGTGGGATCCGACTCTCATCATGAATGGTGACCCTTTTACGTCATACCCATTATAGTAGACGTATATCTAAAAAGAAACATTTAAAAAATCAATTATTGACCAAAAAAAAGGTGGGATTCACATTCTTTGATTTTCAAGGCCATTGAGATACTGAAAGATTTCATCTGAGATACATAGAATGCCGTATATTTAGCACTTATTCAAACTTCAAACATAACCCAAACTTTAAAAAGTTTATTTTTTTTATTATTAAAGTGTTATCTTGATCGTACGCCGTACTTCAACTTAATTCAGTCTACTTTCATTCTCCTTTTGCCAACTCCATGCTTCACTTCTATACAATAGGGTTGGAACCAGTTTAGCTTTCGCTGAAAGGCATTTACGTACACCATTCAATCTTCTTTTATATCTTTATGAACCATCCATCCTTAGAAAACATGCTTCCACAATATAGGAAATAATCTACCTGTTCCAAAATTTCCCCACTTTCTGCTATTGTATTTTACACCTTGATCTATATAACATAATTTCTTTTTAAAACCATGCCTTATTTTATCTAAAAAAAAGACAAATATTTGTACTTTTATTATTTACAAAAATACTTAAATTTTATACTATTTCTGTGAGCCTAAGCGGCTCATTATGAGAAATAGGTATCAAATTGTGGTAAAGTGGGTTCGAACCCAGAAACTCTGATTCAAGAGTCCGTGACACTAACCACGGGACCACAACCCGACACACTTATGATTTGCTGCACATTCATTCATTTTCCTTGCACACACCTTTGACACCAGCTCCTGTAGGTCTTCTCAAAAGAAGCACAGCATCCTCAGCATACAAAAGGCAATCAATTTGATATAGAATTACCCTATGTTTCCCATTGTCCTTGGGCATGAAGGAGACTCTGTATGTGTGCGTGTCCAGCTTCTCGACAGCGCACATGATGCTGCGCTTGTCGTGCACGATGTCCACCGAGACCTCCCCCTTCTGCAGCGGCCCACAGCCAGAAGTGTCCAGCATGAAGTAGTGCGCCTTGTGGGCCACGGCCCCTTCCAGCCCAGATACAGACACTCCGGCGGGGTCGAACACGTCGCAGGTGAACGGACCACCCTGGAAAATTAATGAAGTGAGTGGTTTATATGAGAGACTAATCTAGAATGACGCTTGTCAGACTTTGAAGGTATACACAGGATTGCGGATATGTTGTTGTTGCCAATGTGTTAACAACATACCCACATTTTTTACATTATACGATACTTGTACTGGACAAGCTGCCTGCTTAATGGAATGGCCCTCAAAAGGGCTTTTGCTACATTTAGATGTATTAACCGTTAAAGTACTTGAGTCAATATATTTTGTCACTTCTATACTTTGTCAAAACCACGACACGCCAGTGTATTTTGGCGGTCGAGCTGGATGGTTGTGTCACAGCTCACGCGTTTCTTAAGTTCAGATTTGTTAATAATGTATAATGTAATAATATATATATCATAAATAAACATATTTAACTGGTTTTATAAACATTTTTGGTAAAAATCTATGGTTTTTGACCTTACAATGTCAAACATCACACGAAAATATTTGTTATACCTACTCAAAGAAGTGACAATGAAATTAGAATGTATACCAATCGGAGGATATGTATCGACAGTGAAAATTCGAGCCAATTTCACACAACCTTGAGATTGTTTTGTCCTCAAATTTCATTGTTTTTTAAACAATGAAAATTATACTTTCTGGCGTTTCTCAAATATGTGATTATAATCCAGGATTCAGTAACCACATACTAATAAAAGAGTTTCTGCTCAATAAAAAGCTTCTTTTCATCTTACCAATAGATGTCTCTAGTGAAGTTCTAGTGATTCAAGAACAATGTTTCAAAATTGGTTCATACAAATAAGAATGTTTGATACAAAATTAAGTTTCATTTGAGTATTTTGATATGTTTTCCACCAATACCAGAACAAAATACTACAATCAGTCAATATTTGAGTATACCAGAATTGATATATCAGTTCTCAGTACTCGAACGGCTAAAGATATTGTGGGTACATTGTTAGCCCGATGGCACTGATCACAGGCCCACACGTCCACTATCTTGTCAGAGGTTGCAATTGATTATTATATGAAATCACAAAAAGAATAAATATTCAAACTTACTTGGAAATCCCCGTTTATTTTGCCCAAAAGATTTATTCATTCAAACCCTTATCCGCACCCCACTGGTGCATAGGGCACTGCATCATACAAACGCAGTGTTATCTTGATCGTTAACACACGAAGGAAAGGTGATCAGCCCTCCGCTTCAGGTACCAGTCCAGGGTAATATAGAATAAATATTAGAGTGGAAAAATCACTTATATTTATTTGACCCCCCCTGGGAATCGAACCCGGGACCTCCAGAACGGTAGCCGAGCGTGCTGACCATTACACTACGGAGGCGGACAAGATTTATGGTTGCAATTGAACTTGAAATTTACAGATTTTTACTCTACACTGATATTCACAAAAAGATATTAATAAAATGTTTCAAAATTTTTGGTTACAACGAGACACAGGTGTAGGACGTATCGACAGTCACATTGCAGCTTCGGTGGCGAAACAGAGAACGTACTCTGCTCGCTCTGGTTTATAAGGACTTGGTGACGTCACACTGTATGTTCGTAAACGCGCGGGGCGTTCACAACAATATCTCTAATTTTCTTTTTGGCAGAAAAGCTACGTTCATGTTTAAAAGGAGATGGGTGCCCACCTGAATGTTCTTCCCCTGGTACGTGATGGAGATCTCCCAGGTGCCGGGCTCATCCGGCTGGAAGATGGCCGAGCTGGTCTCATCAACAGTCTGCAGCGGGCAACGAACGGCCCTTCCCGATGGGCTGTGAGCTGTCACCATGATGTCCTCTCGCCTGGGAGCTCCTACAAATTACAAAATACTTATGAAACGTCGCATACTTCACAATGCTAATGTAAAACAGCAGTAAATGGGGAAATTTTGGAACAGGTAGATAATTTCCTATGTTTGGAATGATTGTAACACTAGGATAAGAGAAATATGCAAGATTGAAGATGAAGATTGAGGCAAGAGCAGATACTTTCAGAACAAAATCTCGACTTCGAACCTCCGAGATGAAGACTCTCCCATCCATAACCGGAAACACATTGCGTGACCGAGTAACAAATACTGACATCCGGAGCATGTGTAAGACATAGGATATCGTGAGGTGGGGACGACAACGAATGCGATACTGGAAGGAACATATAAACAGAATGTCAGAAGACAGACTTCCACGTCTTGCCCTCCAAGGCAACCCTGGAGGACGCAGACCCCCAGGCAGACCTTCGAAAAGACGGAAAGACAGCTGGGAGTCAACATCCCAAGAGCAATATGTGGAGGCACAAACAGATCCCTGGGATCTACAAAAAGAAGAAAAGAAGAAGAAGAAGATGTCGTCAGGCGGGGAAGGCAACGAAGGAGAGCAAATGCTAAGAACAGGTGAATGGTGCCCTGAAATCAATTAAAGCAAATGAAATCTATCAGCGATCTATAATAAATCGCTCACTCCTTTCAAGAACGTCATAAATCAAAATACTTGATTTTTTAGGAGAACGTTTTTAAAGTAATAATATAATACTTATGTTTTAAAAATAGATAATAAACCACTTTTTAAAATTTTTACTGTGCAACAGATCTTTTTAGGTAAAACCTGAAGGTTTTTTCTCCTTTTGCAAAATATGAAGTTTATTTTAAAAAAAAATTAACAATACCTTTTCTTCAAAATGCAAAAACAACACTTTCTGCCCTGTAGCGTGTAAATATTAAGTTAAAAATATGCCTCTTTTGCTGGGATATGGTACATTTTTTGGGCATTCCGAAAACATGCACAACTGAAAATTGACAAATTTTGATTTATGACGTTCTTGAAACGAGTGAGCGAAATATGTTATATCAGATATCCTTAGAACTCTTGAGTGATGAATTGTGTTTACATGTTTGATCTTACACACATATAGTTTCATTAAACTCATAATTAAGTAACTCATAATTGAATAAGTCATAAAAAAATTACCTGTGGCATTGACTAGGACTTCGACGAGACTGCCGAGGGCGCAGGGGGCCATCCCGGGGGGCGCCACTGTGACCAGGCGAGGCAGGACGCGGAAGAAGAAACGATTGTCAACCCTATCCAAAAAAATAAAAGGAAATATTTATTTTGTTGCGCATTACGCGAGCGGAAGATGCCTGCATCACACATTAACTGACTCTCGATCAGCCCCGCATAAGATGTGTTAATGCGGATTTTTTATTTATTACATGTATGCTGAAATTGTGGAAAACGTTATTGAAAAAAAAAATCCAATTTTTTTTCAAACCTAATCCGCACCCTTTGGTGCATAGGGCACTGTATCATTTCAACACAATATTTTCTAGATCGTTAAACACATAAAGGAAGGGTGATCAGCCCTCTGCTTCAGGTACTAGTCCAAGGTAATATTGAATAAATATTAAAGTGAAAAAAATCACCTTATAGTTATTTGGTCCCCCCTGGGAATCGAACCCGGGACCTCCAGTACAGTAGCCGAGTATGCTGACAATCACACTACGGAGGTGGAGGTCCTTTTTATTACGGGTGTAAAAATTCAACAATATTCTTCACAAATATTGACCGATTTTAGTATTTTGTCTGGTATTGGTAAAGAACATTTCAAACTACTCAAATAAAACATTTTGTCATACTCGTAAAAATACTTTATAAAGTCAGAACTTATTACCTGATATCGTCTACATCGAGTACGATTTCGTGCATTCCCATCTTGTCTGGGATGAAGACCCCGTGACCTCGGTCCTGCAGCCTCACGGGGTGCATCTGCTCTGCCGGAGTGATGACGTAGGCCTTGATCTGCGAGAAGTCCAGCTCCTTGGAGAGCAGGTCGATGCGGAAGTTCATCTGGAAGGAACAGAGAATTATAGCTTCTTCTTCCATCCTCTATCTACATGAGATTGGCGGGGATTGATGGTGACTGGGAGTCGCGGACTAGAGACAGAGATGGATGGAGAAGCTGTGTTCACGAGTCATCTGCGCGGCTACTGGTACAATAGAAGTGACGAGGACACGGAGTGCGCAGCGTGTGCTCCAATTATTAAGTAAAAAATTGGCATGTTCAGCCACTCACAGATAGTATTATTTATATTTGAAGCACTAACTTTGCGATTTTCCATTTTATAATTGAAATGTAACATTGTTTTAAAATCACTATAAATATTTTATTATAACTTAATTATAATGTCCACGGGTTTCGAAGCTAATTTAATTTAATTAAACCATATCCGCTCCATAGGTGGAGCATATGGAGTCCACAAACTGTCTCCAGGCTGCCAGCTCCCTTGCATCCTCCCAAGTCAGATTCGCGTCCCGAAATTGTGACGAGAACTGCCGACGAATTGTCAGCAGTGGTCGTCCTGGGCGGCGCAAACCTGATGCCTTGTAAAAGAGACAAGCTTGATTAAGGCTCTCAGGAGGCATGCGGAGTATATAGCCAAGCCAACTGAATCGCCTTTTCTTGACGACAGTTGTGGCCAAGATTTGCTGCATCCTATGCCTTATCTTTTCATTCCTCACAAAGTCAAACCACCGCACGCCTAAAATTCTCCGCAGACACCTATTCTCAAAGCTTAGTACACGGCTGCTCTGGGCAAAAGCTTGTTCAAAGCTAACCGCTTCTTTATCAAGACTGATTAATACTAAAACACTATCTACTAAGCAGTATTCAAAATATTTTGACGGTTAGGGAAAGAAGCTTAGGTAGATCTCAAGTGGCTTTATTTTTTTGTGTTGATTGGCAGTCACAGTCAAAAGGGATCAAGGATGATGAGTGATTGGAAACATATTTAATAACGGACTTTTAGATAAATCATTTACTTGTGTATTTATTACTTGTAAATCATTATTCATTGCCTTTTTAATTTCTAATATTTCTAAGTAATCTAATTTTAGTCCTCTACTGCATGTGTGTAATATAATATATTTAGACCTTTATTTTTATCAAATGAGTGATTATTTTCTATCAAGTGATTGGCAAATTCAGAATATTTATTATTATTTAGGCATCTTGTATGCTCTTATTTATTAACTCATTGATAGCCCCACAAGTTGAAGACAACACACTATATCTTGAGGGCTCACTAGTGTTGTAGTTCCAACAGCTTCAGGTTTCAGAACTGGTGAGTTTTAGGCCAACACTCGATCACTGTTCTTCTCCACCCATTCTTCTCACCTGATCTCGCTCTGTCTGACTTCTTCCTATTCCCCAAACTCAAAAATCTTTGACCAGAAGAAGATTTGAGTCTGTTCCCGAGATTAAGGCAAGTGCGACGAAAGAGCTGAAGGACACCACAAAAGAAACATTTCATGACTGAAAGCATTCCCAAAAGTCGAACTAACTAAATAACCATCATGCCGCTTCCCCGTGTGGGTAGGCAGAGATAATAGAACGCTACACCAATCATAGTATATATCGCTCACTCCTTTCAAGAACGTCATAAATCAAAAATCGTCAATTTTTAGTTGTGCAAGTTTTTGGAATACCCAGAAAATGTACTATATCCCAGCAAAACCGGCATATTTTTAACTTAATATTTACCCGCTACAGGGCAGAAAGTGTTGTTTTTGCATTTTGAAGAAAAGGTATTGTTTAATTATTTTTTGAAATATACTAAATGTTTTTTCAAATGCAGAAAAAACCTTGAGGTTAGACCTAAAAAGATCTGTTGCACAGTAAAAAGTTCAATAAGTGGCTTGATATTTATTTTTAATACATTGTATTATATTTTTAAACTTTAAAAACGTTCTCCTGAAAAATCAAGTTTTTTGATTTATGACGTTCTTGAAAGGAGTGGGCGATATATCACCATGGATATGTACATACATACTAATATACCATGGATATGGATATATTAGTATGTAAATAAAATGGAAATAATTATATTTAACTAACTACATAACTAACCATTCCCTGCAGGGGTTGGCAGTGAGAAATGAAAGCAACACCAATCTGTCTTTGTTTTCCATATTCATGCATCTCCTCATACATACCCGTCTATTACTCCAACTCCTGACCTGACCTTAAAATACATGATCATGCTAAGTTTTCCTCAGTCATTCTGTGCTTCTATTGTCAAACACATTCACCTCATTTGTATTTGTTTTACTTTTCTTTCTTCACTTATTCGATCCACAGAACCACACGCCCAAACCATATTTCCCAACACACCTTTCTTAATTTTATTGATAGTGCTTATCTTAGTCTTGCATTCTTACCTTATACCACCATTGCAACATCTACCATACATGGTTTTGCCGCACTGTGAGATATTGCATTTCGACTGCGTTCAATCTACTTTCATCCTTCTTTTACCAACTCCAACAAAGTATAGTTTTAATATAATTTTCTTACCGGTTCATCGACGCGGCCACTGGTGGATGTGAGCGAGAGCTGCAGCATATCAGATAAGGGAGGTCGTGGCTTTACCCACTGGAAGTGTGCTGCATAAGCCATCACACCGAGGTGTTCCACTTCCCGGGAGCTCATGTCGCGAGCTGACAATATCGGCTCCACTCCTACGACACAAACAAATAAATATTATATATGAAGAAGAAAAGAAAAAAGAAAATTTATACAGACTCAATTAAAATAAAAACACTTGTATAAGACCACTTTTGAGTCTAGACTGGGATGCTCAGACTTCTATCCTTTTTTGTATAAAATTAAAGATGTTTCATTTCAAGTTCAAGACACCTATAAAAAGTAAGTTTAATTTAATTGTTTTTTTTTTTAAATTTTAATTAAAGGAATAACCAGCAAAGCCTCTTTTTTATTCTTGTCTGCAGGTAGTATAGTTAGGGAAGAGAAGGTGTATGTGAAAAATACATTACAAACACCCAGACCAATTGCAAATAAATATTTCTTGAATTCATTTTGCAATTGGCGGGAATCGAACCCACAATGCCAGCTTCGCAGTCGAGCGTCTACCCAACTATGCCACGGCGCCTGCCAGGTAATTTTTCAATTGCCCGAATTGTTCTTCAAGAGAACCTAGACTGATGAAGACCACCTGGAAGACCTCTAAAGCGATGGAGTGACAGCTGGCAGTCCACGTCACAAGAGATGGACAACGAAACAGACAGATTTTCTGATCTATAAGAAGGATCAAGAAGAAGAAGAAAGCAAGTTGTGCTATGGTTTTCTTAATGATAAATTACCCAAATATTTCACGGATAAAATAGATTTAAACAACCATTTTCATGAGCATAGTACTAGAAATAATGATAAAATAAAACTGCCATTTAAAAAAAAACAGAATCATAAAATTGTAAAATGTATAAGGGTTTGAAAATGTATGATGAGATGCCTGAATGTATGAAAAATGGAAAGAGTCTGAAAGAATTTAAAAAAAAGTGTTTTTACTGTAAGAAGATGTGAATAATATATATATATTTCGTAGTAGTACAGGAGAAAGTGACCCACTACCAAAACGTAAAATGCTCAGGAGGGCCATTTAAGTCACTTTTGCTTGGCGAGAAAATAAACACCAATGCAGTTAGTCATTTTTAACAAGTCAATATATTATACTTTCAAGTTTAAAATCCTTTGGGATTTTTTCAGAGAAATATTAAGCTAGTAAGATATCAAATTTGTCCGCCTCCGTAGTGTAATGGTCAGTACGCTCGGCTACCGTTCTGGAGGTCCCGGGTTCGATTCCCGAGGGGGGTAAAATAAATATAAGTGATTTTTTCACAGTAATATTTATTGAATATTACCCTGGACTGGTACCTGAAGCGGCGGGCTGATCACCTTTCCTTCATGTGTAAACGATCAAGATAACACTGCGTTTATATGACACAGTGCCCTATGCACCATTGGGGTGCGGATAAGGGTTTTATATTATATATAAGATATCAAATAGTCAATGATTACGTTTTTGTAGAACAATGCACTTGGTCACTTTCTCCTGTATGAGTACAATATATATGATGTAAATTAAGTGTAAAAAAAAGTTTGTATTAAACGTAGTAAAAGCTAACTAAAGAAAAAAAAATGGTTACCAAGTCGCCTTCCAGCCTCAATGGCCTGCTGATGGTTGTGCTCCCAGTACTGGGGGTCGGTTTTCAGCCTCTCCGGGATTGGAGCGGAGCCTCCCAGACCGCGGATGACTTCGCAGGTGACTCGACCGTCGTTCCAATCGCTCTGAAATTATAAGAAACAGTAATTTGTATTCTAGGGCACTGCATATAAACGCAGTGTTATCTGGATCATTAACACATGAAGGAAAGGTGATCAGCCCTCCGCTTCTGGTTGGTACCTAAGAGTAATATTGAATAAATTTTAGAGTGAAAAAATCACTTATATTTATTTGACCCCCCAAGGAATCGAACCCGGGACCTCCAGAATGGTAGCCGGGCGTGCTTACCATTACACTATGGAGGCGTACAAAAATTTGCATTACATGTCATTATTATTATGTATGATTATGATGCCGATTGCTTCTTACCCCGTACTCAGAGATTGAAGTCCCGAAAAGTAGGACCATAGACAACAACATATAGAGCCGCCAATAATTTAGCAATGACACCAACATTAAAATAACTCCATCGTTTCTGTGACGTCATTCATTGCCAACTTACGAAAATAACGTTTTTTCGAAGGCGAATTTTCCAAAAGAAAGTGATGAATGAAAATATTGATTATATCGGCTGTTGTAAACACAAAACGAGTCTAATACAATCCTTTATAGGTTGAGTATGTTAAATTATATATTCCTCCCGTCTGACAAAGATCCATTCTTGGTGATCTCATGTAAAGAATTATTTAAATGAGTATGAGTATATTTTGCAAGAATCATCTTTACTATTCAGTGCCTTATGTTCGATGTCGGATTTCGCTTCATCACCTGAAATATTGCGCAGTCATCGATTATAAACTGCAGTTTGCTGACTTGGATTCGACTGATTGCTTTTCAATAGGCGTCTAATCGACATTAAACAATTTTCATTTAGCATCGTCATGCTTTCATTATGGACTCAATATTTCGCTAAAAATAAACAACGATGACCAATAAATAAACGGAGAGCTTA